>NC_090445.1:913526501-913759001 GCF_031143425.1 Pleurodeles waltl
GCGGGCGGCCTTTTGGCGGTCGCCCGCCCGCCCAGCGGGAAAGACAGAATAACCGCTGCGGTCTTTTGACTGCGGTACGGTCTTCTGGCGGTTTCCACCAGGCGGGCAGTGACCGCCGCCCGCCAAGGTAGGAATGACCGCCTTAATGTGTTTGTTTTGCAGTTTTATATAGTGCAGAAGGTATTGGAGTGCTTTAAATCGACCCTGCCATTAAACTCTCAGCAGAAAGGCAGGGGAGGGACCTCAAACAGAGGCCCAGGGCAATTTTAAGACCATTGGGCAGTATGGCTGGGAGGACCATGTTGTTACCCCCATGCCTACACTGTCAGAGCACACCATTTGCCATGCACACCATTGTGCTTGGCAACAGTGCGCCTGAGGTGCCTATGGCACTGCACTGTGGCAGAAAGTGCTTCAGGCTCACTTTATGAGCCATAGCATGCAGCCTCAGTGCCACTGCCACAGACACACTGCCAGTCCAGTGGTAGTGCTGTAATGCGGCAATTGGGATGACTCCAGCTTGACGTCTTTCTCCTAAATGCCCCAACAGCAGTCTGGAGGTTGGACCACCAAAATCGTAATCAGGCCCTCAGTGATTTGCCCAAAATCACAGGATGTCGAGCTGATGCCAAAACTTGAACCTGGTTCCACAGTTGCAAAGTTTGCAGCTCTGGCCATAACGCCATATCCTCTCCCTTATGTGCAACATATAAACAAGGGTTCAACTGGATAAAATAACATAAAAGTAGCAAATAATTTAAAAGTGTACTGTTGCGATTTGAGAACTAGAAAAATATGTCCTCATTTTAGTTTTTCAGAGCATTAACCATAATTTCTGTGGGAATAAGACTCTCTCACTTTTATAATTTCTAAAGGAAATGCTTTAGGTATTAAAGTTTTGATTACATCAGAATGATGTAAGGCATGTCACATTATAGTAATAAATATAGAATGTTAGCAATCTTGTTGTTCACAGACTTGGATAATTGAGGGCAGGGAGGAGGGTGCTGAGGGAACAAGTTGAGGGGGTGGCCCTGTGGCCAATCGCCGCCGCACACAGCTGAAGCCTGTGTGTGGTGGTAGTTGAATTAACGTATAGTAATAAAATTTACGTTACGTTAAAAAAACAGAGGAATTCACTGAAAAAAACAAAGGTTACCAAGACATTATAGTTAGGAAATAGAATTTAAAAAAATCATAGAAATTAACTTAAAAAAACAAAGGTTACAGGGACGTTATACTTGGGCTGACATTTTAAACGTACAAAACAATAGAAATTCACCTTTTCCAGTTAGAGTTATCTCAAGTAACTATAGCTCATGCCCTAGGTCACTATAACTCACACCCTCACCATGTACTGCTAATTATCTCACAAATGAATGCCTTTGGTCAAAGATTGCTCACCAGATATCACTTTTCATACTTCCTTCATATCAGTTTTTCTGCTGGCAGTTATCTGTATCTAAGTGTATGTCCATGTCATCATTCCACAAATGTTACACTAAAAGGTTATAGTCATTGATGCTTGGACTCTTTTTAGTTTATATATATTTGTAGGTGTTGTTCCTGTAACAAAATTCCTAACCGCTGACTTGAAATCATTGAATCTTCCTTTAGTTAGAATTGGCCTTGGAAAACCAAAATGACATTCACAGTAATATTTAGATTTGTTTCTATATTTATATAAGCAATATGTCCCACAGTCATATGATTGAAATTTCACAAATTGCTCTAACAGGTTTGTATTTTTGTCTTTATTAGGGATCTCACAAGTGACATATTCAGTAAAATTAGGAACAGATCCATCAGACATATATCCACATTTTGGCAATTTTTAAATTCACAAAAGCATATGAATATGTGGTGTGCCTCTACCTTGATACTCTTTTCTCCAAAAGAAATCAAGTAAATCTCCAAGGTGATTTTTGTTCTTATTGGTCAAGTAGTTAAGCATAGTTTGGAATTTGTGGTTGAAAAATCTGCAAACATTTTAAGGATCTAAAGAATATAATTATCCAGTTGTGTTGTCTTGAAGGCAACATCTGGAAGATTGTTTTTTCTTTCAAGTAGAAATGTTTATAGGTCTTCCCATACATATTTAGTACAAGTGAAAGTAAGGCAGACCTAAATTTCTCAGCATACATCTTAGTACTCCATGTCTACAAAATCAATATTCATTGGTACCTCGCTGACATGCCATAATATTGATCAAGTTATCTTCCAGGTTTTCATCATTGAGTTTGACCTTCTGCAGAAAATCTTTAGTCGTTAGTAAAGGCAGTTCCAGTTTACATCACATGCACAGTATAAGATGTATTGGAAAGTTCACTTACATACTATAGTGTGAAAATGTAAGGATTTCTTTGCTGGAATTGGTGGTCCTCTGAATATAATCTTTTAGCAAGGTATTCAGAGGCAGAAAGGTATGCAGCATGATCATCACATCAGCCTCCTTTCCCAGTTGGAAATAAATGTGGATAATATCTTGCTTCTAAAGTTTCTTTCCCAGGTACTATCTAGCTGCCCTGTAGCTTCTCTCATTTGATACAGTTCTAAAGCATATGTCGAGAGCCTAGTGGGTATTTCGTAGACTTTTTGTCGGTCTAGCAGTGCTGGTGGTCCTAATCCGCCAGGGCAGTGCTGGGGATTATGAGTCTTTTTTCCAACGGCGATTATATGGCAGTAGCAATGCCATGAAAAGGCAGGCAGAGATGGGGTGCAGTGGGCCCCTGGGGGCCCCTGCACTGCCCATGCACTTGGCATGGGCAGTGCAGAGGCCTCCATCACCAGTCCTCTCAAATTTTTCACTGTCTGCTTTACAGACAGTGAAAAGCGCGACAGGTGCTGGTGCACCCTATGCACTGCAACATTACCACAAGCTCAATTATGAGGCGGTGTCAGTGTTGTGGGCTGTTTCCCGCTGGGCCAGCGGGCAGAAACTCTATTCCACCTTCTGACGCAGGGGGGAACTTGTAATGGGGACCTCTGGAAGGGGACCGCATTGGCAGTAACCTGACCGCAGGAGCTTGGTAGAAGCCCTTTTCCATCCACTGAACTCATAATGACCACCCAAGTCTTTGAAATGAATTAACATTGCTTGATTTTTAAATTGTTTAGATATGAAATTTCTAATAAACTCCCTACTCGTAAAAGCATGATTTCCCATTTGAATTCCAGTAGTAAAGCTTGCTTTCCAATATGTCTATATATGTTCTTTTGGCCATGGCCCTTCATGCATGGTCACCCCCCAAACATTTTGCCTTCACCCTTCAAGTTTTTCTGAATTAATTTTTGTTGGCATTAGTACACTGTGACTTTACCACTGCTAACTTGTTATAACGTACTTGCACTCTCTCCCTGAAACATGGTAAAATTGGTCTACACCTGACTGGCACATTTAATTTATGTGTTAGTCCCTTGTATATGGTAACATAAGTATCCAGGGCCTGTAAACTAAATGCTATAAGTGGGTCTTTTACACTCTTTGTGCCACCCACTAAAGTAGCACTTTAAAACTTGTTTCAGTCTGCCATTGAGCTTGTAGTGCAGTGTTAAATTGCCAAACTGACCTGGAAAAATAAGCATTTTGCCAGGCCTAAACCTTCCTTTTTCATACACATATATCACCCTTCCAGTAGGACCCCAAAAGCTCATAGGACAGTGTGCATCATATTTTAAACAGTAGGACATGTGTTTTTAAGTTTTACATGTCCTGGTAGTGGAAAACTCCTAACTTTACTTTTCATTACTATAAGGCCTATCTCTTCTGTTGGATCATATTATGTTACCCTATTAAATATAATAATTGCTGCCATTTTATTGGTGACAGGTAGGAATGTCCTGTCTGGACTTAAATGAAATGTAATGCAAAACATTCTTTAATGGTACAGTCAGATTTTAGGTCCTTATTCTGAAAATGCCACTTTTAGAAAGTTAACAGTTTCTTGCCATGACCATTTAATACTTGCAGCCATTGTTCTGTGTCACATGACTGTGAATAGCTTAACTGTTGGGCTCTGTGTATTCCTCCCAGACACCAAGACAAAGGGGGACTAGATGATGGCAGGATGGTGGGGCTGAGTCATTCCCTGCCCTACTTGTATTTCAAAGAACTTGCCCCTAGAACACACACAGGAGCCTGATCCTAGTCTTTTGTCAAATTAGACTTCTTGGATCATAGGCAGGGAAATGGAAGAACTTCCTAGAACCAGAAGTGGGGGTGGTGTAGAAGATTCTCCCACTTTGAAGGTTGGCACCAGGTTTCAACATTGGACCCTCAGAACAACTCTTCAGTATACTCCTGGATGTGCAGACATTACAAGAGGAAGGACTGCCTTGTTCCCCAAAGAACTGCTCTACTGCTTGAGGCCTGCTGTGTTCCCCAGAGGACCCTGCTCCTTAAGGCCTGCTGCGTTCCCCAGAGGACTTCTCTGATGCTTCTGGCCTATCTTGTCCCCCAGAGGACTATCCTGCTGCTTAAGGCCTGTCCTGATCTCTGAGAATAAAGCTTGGACCTGCTCCCTTCATTCCAGGCTACCTGAGTGATTCCAAGGGTCAGTTGACTGACTGTCTGTTCTGAGATGCAGGGACACAACAAGCTCCAGAGGCCTCCCTGCAACTTCACAGCTGACCTGTTGCAAATGTAACTGCCTGGACCTGTCACTGGAAC
The DNA here is from genome assembly GCF_031143425.1 of Pleurodeles waltl. Lineage (NCBI taxonomy): Eukaryota > Metazoa > Chordata > Amphibia > Caudata > Salamandridae > Pleurodeles > Pleurodeles waltl. The sequence continues at coordinate 913,531,171 of NC_090445.1, forward strand.
TGCTTAAGCCCTTGTGGCCTTTGCTGGAGTGAGTTGTTGATCTCCAAGATGTGCCTCATCTGGACCTTTGACTGGCATCAGAGTGCACTCCTCTTAAAGAAGTGAATCCCTAGCAATGACTGCTTGCAACACCCAACTAGATTTTCATGCTGCAGTGATGACAGATGTGACACCAGACCTGCTCTTCATACTAAAGCGATGACCCTCCACAACACTCTTCTTGTTGCTTGATGCCTTCCCACCTGACAATAGGACTCTTCATGAAGGAACTTTGAGAAGGTAACTTTTTCAGTGGAACTACCCTGGTCCCACTATCTAACCCACATTCCATTGTGGTCAGCCTGAACTTGTGACTTTCCCCCAGTGTACCACGACAAAATGACCGCATAGGGTGCTTTGTGGTTTTAGTCATTGTATATACCTAAAACATTGATATTTGATAGCTCCGATTCTACTGATTGGATTGTTGTTGTTCTGATATCACATTATTTATTAAAGTATAATCTATGTTCTAAATTAGATTGGTAGGCTGTGTTTCCACTTTACTACTGTTTGGGTGTTGTATAAATACTTTACACAGGGTCTCTGTAGGAGGCGGTCTCTCTTTAGTGTGAACAAAAACGATGTGCCCTGTGCAGAGAGTCCAGGCAACCCCACCTTGGTATCAAGAGGCAAAAGAAGACAACCCAATGCTCTATTTATATGGCAGAGTGGGTGAGCAGTTACGTTTATCTAGGAGTTGTTCTAAGCATTTGTTGCACTCACAGTATCAATAAATTAAGGCACACACTCAAAAGAATAACTCAAACACAATTTACAAAAATAACGTAGTTTTATGTAATTTTACAGACCAAGAACTTCATTAAAAGGTAAGCAGATTTAAAATTAAAAATACTTTTCTGTTTCAAAAACTGACACAGTGCAATTTCCAGAGGCTTCAATGTTAACCTATAGGAAGAAAACAAGAAAGCAGTTTTGCAGGCAAGTACATTACTTACAGATCCAATCTTTTGGGTTTTAGGTCAACACCAGTCAAGGTTAAAATCAGCACCAAGAGTGTACCCACAACGACACAGGGGTGGCTGGGTACAGAGGTTGAATTCAGAGTTGGGTGCCCAGTGTTAACCAATAGAGACTGGGGTAAACAAAGATTCACTGCTCACAGGTGAATAAAAGTGGCATCAGTCGTTGGTCTCTGGGGTTCAAGGTATACACCGGAGGGCTTCAAAGCAGCACCAAACTTAAACCTCCAGTGGCACTGGGCATCGGGTGCAGAGCACCAATAAAGCATTGGGCGCCCAATGTTCTCCAATGGAGGAGATTGGTTACAGAAATAGGCTGCAGGCTCTGGCCAGGAGGCCGGGATAAGACATCTCCAGCTGCCCAGGTAAGTAGAGATGTCAGGGGTTGTAGGGACACTGACAGACCAGCTCCCCGAGGCCCAGAGACTCTAAGTGCAGGGGTGCCTTTTGGCATTGGAAACTGCTTAACGGGCAGGTTGTAGTCAGGGGGAGCTTTGGATTGAGACTGCAGACATAGCTGTGGAGTCCAGCAGGGGTCAGCCCACAATGGACTCTTGTTCAGAAGTGCTGGGGAGCCTTCACAGGATTAGTGGGTCCATTGGACTTGGGACATGAGCGTGGAGAGCTGAGGTGGTTCCAGAGGAGATTTTGCAGTTCCTCAGGCAGACTTCTTCTTCTTTAAAGTTGGTTTCTTCTGGGCAGGTCCAATGTCCATGGGAGATCTTGGTCTTTATTGAAGGCAGGCAGTCCTCCCAGTGCTTTAGAGGTTGCTGGGCTTCAGGACAAGTCATATTGTGGTGCAGGTTCTTTGAGGGCTGCAGGCAGGCCGGTAGGCTGGGGCCATGTCAGTTCGTGACTTCAGTGTGGAAGCGACTCTGTAGTGTCTGGCTAGTCTCAGGTCATCGGGAATCTAAAGTTCCGGTCAGGGGATGCCACCTAAATACTGTATTTAGGGGGTATTCGGGGGAGTACCTGGTACTAGACAATGAACTACCTACCTAAGGGTGACTGCACCCACTATGTGACCACCTCCTTTAGGAGGGGGAAACAACTCTGAACCTAACTGGTTATTTGTCCTTACATCCAAGATGGAGGAAAATTAAATGGAGGGTTCATCTTGCCTGCCACACCTCAGGGGTGGTGCTGGCTGAGAGTGGCCACTCTTCTTAATCTTTCTAGTTTTCCCACAGATTGCAGCACGCATAGAAGTAGCAAATTGTCATTATTTAATGATTGTTTTTGTGAAGGAAGGGGCACCTGCACATAAACAATCATTCATGATGTTTTGCCTTTTTTATGTGTGCTGCAGAATGCAGCACACATTGAAACAGCAAACATGAGGAGAAAAAAAAAGTATTTCTCTTTGTTGCACGATGCTAATGCCACCCCTGGGGTGGTGTTAGTTTTTGGTGCTGCCTCAGGTTTACAAATCCTTGTAAATCTGTGGCAGCGTCCAAATGTAATGGGTGTTGCAGAGGAACAACTACAGCAACACCCATTGCATGACCCTTTGCTGCAGAAAACTGCAGCAGGGGATTCCATATTTACAAACACTGGCAGGGCAGGGCATTGACCTAGCAGAGCGCCTCTGAAAGTGATGCACTGGTGGCCCAAGGGGCTTGTAAATGAGTGTATGACGCAGTGCAGCATACAGACTTTTCAGTGAACACTATAGATGTACCTACTTACAATATTAATGGCCACTCACATTATAAGGCCTGCCCAGGTCATCACTGATCTATTAAGGGGTCCCCGCTGTGAAAGGTTACCTGTGCACCAATACTGGAGCTAGACAGTAGTTTCACATGCGCAGGCCATGTGCACCTATTTGTGCACATTCTCCCTTGAACAAGTACAGAGCCTTTTATCCTAGCTAAGCATTTTAGAAGGCAGACACTGGTGATAAGCACTTTCAATCCATTATATCAAACTCTACAATGAGTGAGTCTTAGGTAGTCAGATGGTCTCACAGCAGAAGTCCAAAAAGCAAAAAATGTAAGGGCATTAAATGGGGGCAGAACACATTTTTCAAAGCTGGTCAATAACAAGTCTAAATGACATGGGTACATCTTACATCTAAACACATCTTGAAGAAGGGTTAAAGGTGATTACCTTTGAAGTAGGATGCTTAGAGGGACAACTAATTGATTTAATTGCTAGGCCTTTGCTAACTTATATGGAAAACTGTTATATCAGGTGGTCTGCATCTATTTCTCAAATGATTGGAGTGAAGTGCTCATATTATACAATGCACTAAGTATGTTCTTTATTTTGTAAAACTGGTGTGCATATCAACCCACATATTACTGTGCCTCTCGCAGTCATTCACCTTCAAAATGGCAGTCAAGAAGGTATTATGCCAGGAACTAAAAAATCTATCTTCTGTTGAAACCAGATAAAAGCTCTTATGTTAGCAACTATCCCAGATTTAGTTTTTGATGATTTGATTTAGCTACCAGGGAATTCATCCGTGCTCAACCAAACACTAACAAATCCAAATCATATTCTTCTTTGACTACAGTTTCTTCCACTAATGCCCTAACAGAACTTAGGGCAATCAATCAACAGTCAATATGACATGATATAATCAGTGGCATAGGATGAGTTGTAGAGATATCTGGCATTGCTCTGATGCACCACAGGATACATCACAAAGACTGTTGTTCATTCTGAGATACTAGAGTAGAGCCTTTCATATTCTAGCATGTTTTTTTTTTTTTTTACTGGGGCTGATCAGCACCTTAAGGACAATTGTGATGTTAACCCTAAATACATTGAACATTAAAATCTAAACCCACAAACCTATGCATTTGTATAATTATCTATTAAGAATGTATTCACAAACAGAGACCTGCTATTGCACTGCTTCCAAAACCATTATAGTCTCAAATTCAGAGGCTGTAGTTTGTACCCAGTTAGGCACAGTCTTTGATCAATGATAGATTTGCCATCCTTCTTCAAAGTGAGGAACTAGATCCCATAGCATTCTTATCTTTTTTTTCTATAAATATACAAGATAAAACAGATATCCATGTAAGTAAGTGTTGGAACTGGACCTTTTTGCAGGGTCAGCCCCGATCTTTTTGACTCCTTCCTCCTATTGTTTGACAAGTTTTTGTTGGCTTTAGGACTTTGGGCACTTTACCACTGCTAACCAGAGCTAAAGTGCATATGTTCTCTGAATAAATTGCATTCGTGATTGGTTTATCCATGATTGGCATATTTGACTTACTAGTAAGTCCCTTGTAAAGTGCATTAGAGGTGCCTAGGGCCTGTAAATCAAATGCTACTAGTGGTCCTGCAGCACTTGTTGTGCCACCCACATGAATAGCCTTGTAAACATGGCTCAGACCTGCCATTGCAGTGTCTGTGTGTGGTCTTGCACTGCCAATTTGACCTGCCAAGTGTAGCCACTTGCTAGACCTAAACCTTCCCTTTTTATACATGTAAGGCACCCCTAAGGTAGGCCCTAGGGGCCATGTGTACGAACACATTTTCCCATTGACACAGAATGGGAAAAACCCTTTGCTACATCTGGCCCTAGGTAACACCATGGGCATGGTGCAGGGTACGTTAATGGTATGCCATGTATACGTTTTTTAGGTGTCCTCACAGTGAAATACTGCCAAATTCAGTTTTCAATGTGCAAAGTCTATCATTCTCATATGTTAACATGGGGGCTGCCTCTAACAATTATTAAAGTGCAGATGCCCTTTGAGAGCAGATAGAAATTCGGAGTTAAGTGTCTCTGAACTCACAATTTTAAAATACATCTTTTAGTAAAGTTGATTTTTAGATTGTTAGTTTGAAAATGCCACTTTTAGAAAGCAGCCATTTTCCTGCTTAAACTATTCTGTGATTCTGCCTGTTGATGGATTTCCTGTCTGGGTCAGTTTGACAGTTGGCTATTTGTGAACCCCCTCTAGACAGTGAGACAAAGGAAGCTGGGGTGTAGTCTACATTACCTGATGGCCCATTTGTGCTAGAGTGGAGGGAGGAGTGGTCACTTACACCTGAATGGGCTGTGCCTGCCCTCACACAAGGCAGTCATCCAACCCCATGGTGTGTGTCTGGGGCCTGGCCTGGGCAAGGCAGGATCTTGTGAACAACAGAGACTTCCCTTTGAAGTTTTCCTAATTCAAAGGCAGAGAGGAGTATAAGTATGAGACCCAAAACCCAGACTTTAGATTTCCCTGCCTGTGACTGTGCTTTGTTGGACTATCCTGCAGTTACTTCTTCTGCCAGTGAAAGGGGACAAAGACTTGACTTTCAGGTATATTTCTGATGGTAAAGAATGTCCAAGGGCTTGAACTGAGCTTGCCTTCTGTTTTTAAGTCTCAGGGCCATCAAATACTTTCTTTGCAAGCACCTGGACTCTCTGCTGAGACTCCTGGCTTACCAAGTGTTGCCCTATCCAGTACCTGGGCCCTTGAAAGGTGAAGTTGGCAGAGCAAGAGCTGAAAATCCATGCACCGAATGCCGTGTTGGGAAATTTTCGATGCACCATCTGCCTCGCAGCTGATAAACGACACACCACTGGATTTGAGGCTGAAATGGATGCTCCACTTGCATCGCGGCTGGGAGGTTGATGCATCACGGCTGGAGAAACGATGAGCAACACCTGCTTGCGGCTGCTGTTAACTTTGTAAACCTCATGTAGCGTGGTTTTCTAACGCGGTGTGACAGGATTTTCCACGCATCCTCCCAGAGCGTCAAAGTCAACCAGACTTCCCCATCTGGAAATCAACGAATCGCTCTCTTGTGGGTGAGAAAAATGACGCATCACTGACCTGACCGGAGAAGAAATGAAATACGGCCTCCCTTGTGAGGAAGGAATCAATGCATTGCTGATTTTTCCGATGCACGCTCGCCCATGCAGCTTTATTTTTTACACAAATCAAGTACTTTGGGCAAAATCATAATTTACATTGTTTTCTACGGAGTAAGACTCTTATTCTTTTGAACATTCATATTTTAACTTATGTATGTTGGACTCTTTTAGTTTTAGTCTTGTTGGATTTAGATAAATATTGCCTATTTTTCTGAACTGTTGTGGTGTCCATTTTGTGGTCTTTTCACTGTATTACTGTGTGTATGTACAAATACTTTATACATTGCTTCTGAGTTAAGCCTGACAGGCCGTGCCAAGCTACCAAGGGGGTGAGTGGGGGTTAACCAGGTGTGTTTCTCCTTTGTCCTGACTAGAGTGAGGGTCCTTGCTTAGACAGGGGGTAACCTGACTGCCAAACAAAGACCCCATTTTAACAGTAAGCTTTTCCAAAGCTGTCCTAAATGTTGCTTGATTGCCTAAATAACCAACATCACATAGCACTGTTTATGAATGTTTCACAGCCCCTATGTTACCTGAAGATAACATATATCATGGTTATGCACAATGTCTTCCACTCAATGGTAGCCACATTAATTTCTGTCCCAAAGTGATCCATGATTTAACATATATACATTTGGTGATGGCCTACTCATATTATTATTGCCCAGTAGGTGTTGTTACCGATTATCTGGATTTGAGTGTTCTATATATATTGAGTTCACATCTGAGCTGTAAACTTCATCTTTTCTGGGGAATTATGGTGAAAAAAAATAAAATCAAGATTTATAGCCATGCTTCTGAGGAACTTTTAGTTTACCCAACATTTTACTGCTAGGACTGAGACTATGGCCCTCATTACGACCCTGGGGGTAAATGCCGCCTACCGCCGTGCTGATGGCCGCCAACATACCGTGACCGCGGTGGTATTCCGCTACGGGTATTATGACCCACACTGAGAAACCTGCCACTATAAAGATAGCCACTTAAGTCCGCCAGACCAAAGATTAGTGATAAATTGGCAGTAGCAAAACCCACACCGTTACGCCAACAGGAATATGCCCACAGTATTAGGACCCACGAATCACTGCAGTAAACCATTGACAGTACACATCACCACACTCAAAATACACACACATTTACAAAATGACACCACATTGGACAATTCAAACTACACATACCTGACACACATACACACACCACACCCACACACTCAGACCACTATAAAACACATACCCCCATTACCCACAAACCTTTCAATGATAAATAAAATTGCCAGAGAGAGACACAAGCCAGGAGCACCCACTCAATATGAGTCAAAGAACACCATCACCCATACACCATCCACGCACCTCACAGCACACACCACAACATATCACCCCACACATCACCCCACACATCCACACACATATCACTCACACCACATCCTTGGCACCCCAAAGACACCCCAGGTTGTCAGAGGAGGAGCTCAGGGCCATGGTGAAGGAAGTCATCCGGGTAGAGACACAGCTATTTGGATCACAGGTGCAGCAGACGTCCATTGCTAGGAAGATGGAGCTACGGCGGAGAATCATGGACAGGATCAACGCCGTGGGACAGCATCCAAGAACAAGGAATGATATCAGGAAGACGTGGTACGACCTATGGGGGAAGGTGCGTTCCGTGGTTGCAAGTCACCAGTAGCTGTACAGTGGACTGGTGGTGGACCCCCTCCTCCTCCCCCTCAACTAAAAATATGGGAGGAGCAAGTCTTGGCAATAATGCATCCTGAGGGCCTCGCAGGAGTAGCAGGAGGACTGGACTCTGGTAAGTCAAATCTTTACTACTATATCCCCAACCCTACCTGCATGCCATCACAAACTCCCTACCCTCACCCCCATCATTCCACTACCTCACGTATACCCCACTATCACAACCCACCCATCCCAAAAACATGCCCTGCATGTAACACCAGTCCATGGACCCCCATCACAGACCTGCATGGACACCCATCACCACAGCATGCCCATTAGAGACAATCACCTAGCCCACAAAATTACCACGCACACAAGGCAAAGCTGACAGGGCAATCCAAACCATACAGGGAAACATACCCATGCACAAGATGGCACACACAGATACAATAACTCTGCATTTTCATCCCCACTGGACCTCTACTCAACGTCACCAGAGAGGAGTTGCCAGCAACATCCAGTCCCCCTACAGAGGAGGCCCACAGTGATGACCAACCTGGCCTATCAGGGACCTCTGGACAGTCGGCTACCCTGCCACAGTCCCAACCCACTACATAGCCTCCTCCCTCAGGCAACAACAGAGATCTGAAAATAGAGATGCCAAAGGGTACAGTCAGTGGCCATAGACATAAGGAACCAGGCTGCCATGTACAATGTCCAGCAGAAAACTGAAAAGTAAAGCGAAGCTACAGTGTCTTACCTGTGTGTCACTGGAAGTACTGCTGAATTCTATTGCTTCTGTTGTTAACATCTTCTTCCTCTGCCTCCTCTTCCTCACTGTCCACATGCTCCACTGCGGCCACAAGACCATCTCCAGGCACATCCTCCTGCAGAAAAGGCACCTGGCGTCTCAAGGCCAGGTTGTGCAACATGCAACAATGATCTGGCACACCTTCTTGGGTGAGTAGTACAGGGATCCACCTGTCAGATGGAGGCACTGGAACCTGGCCTACAGGACACCAAAGGTCCTTTCAATAATCCTCCTTGTACGCCCATGTGTCTCATTGTTACGTTCCTCTGCCCTTGTCCTGGCATTGCTCACTGGGGTCAGTAGCCATGAGAGGTTGGGGTAACCAGAGTCACCTGCAAATATCGAGGGACAACTGTTAGACACACCCTAACCTTTAGGGACAACCCCATACCCAGACACCTACTTATACTGTGTGGGGACCTTGGGCTCACCTATTAGCCACACCCGGTGCCTCTGGAGTTGGCCCATCACATATGAGATGTTGCTATTCCTCAAGATAAAGGCGTCATGCACAGAGCCAGGATATTTGGCATTCACATGGGAGATGTACTGGTCTGCCAAACACACCATCTGCACATTCATAGAGTGATAGCTGTTTCTATTCCTGAAAACTTGTTCATTTCTCCGGAGGGGGGACAAATGCCACATGTGTACCATCCATGCAACAATGATGTTGGGGATATGTCCCAGGGCATAAAAGACAGCTATCACTGTGGCCAAATCCTCCACCCGGGGGAATACGATGTAGCTGTGCATGTGTATCAGCACGGCTGACAACACTCTGGTCAACACATTGGAAAACATTGGCTGAGACATCCCTGATGCCATGGCCACTGTTGTTTGGAAGGAACCACTTGCCAGGAAATGAAGCACTGACAGGACCTGCACGAGAGGGGGGATACCTGTGGGCTGGCAGATAGCTGACATCAGGTCTGGCTCCAATTGGGCACACAGTTCTTGGATTGTGGCACGATCAAGTCTATAGATTATGATAATGTGTCTGTCCTCCATTGTCGCAAGGTCCACCAGGGGTCTGTACACCGGAGGATGCTGCTATCTCAGATTCAGCCTCAGCGGTTGAAGCCTATGGAAAAAAACGGTGAGCAGAGGGTCATATTCACACACTATTGCACTAATGATGATTTTTTTCCTTTGCAGAACCAGTATGTGAACCCGACAATCTGTTGCTGTGCCAATGTCTGTTGTGACACAGATAGGTGCCATGCCCTGTGCCCCCCTGAAATGGTGGCTGCCTGACCTGTGAGGAGGGACAAGTGGAAATGGGGTAATTCCATTGGCGTTGGGCGCCGTTGCGGTAGGCGGTCGAAGACCGCCACACAACTTCGCATTGGTTATCATTGGGCCCTATGGGTTCCAGGAGGCGATGTACGCCGGAGGTGACAGTACGCACCACCACAGACGTGACCACCATTTTCTATCTGTTCACTCACTTGCTACCTGACCTTCAACAGGAGAGGACCTATACTGCAAGTGCTGCTGTGACCTCTGTCTGGAAGCGACAATGGCTCATGTGTCTGGGGAGAGGGCCCCTGCCTTCACTAGGGAGGAGTTGGAGAAACTGGTGACTGGGGTCCTACCCCAGTACACGTTACTCTACTGTCCTCCAGACAAACAGGTGAGTACACTGTGAGCATGATGCGTGGGCCATAAATCTATGGAGTGCTGTGTGTGTAAGCCACATATAGGGGGGGGCCAGAGGCGTACTGGCCAGAGTGCTGCATGTAAGATAGTCAGTGTATGTGCATCAGGGGATGGGGGGATCTGGTGGACCATGAGTATGACGGTTCGAACGGTTGACTAATTCACTTTTCTGCTGTCTTTTCCATGCAGGTCAGCACCAACCAGAAAAAGGGTATTTGGCGTGCCATTGCCAAGGAGGTGCTGACCCTAGGGGGTCTTTGACAGGCAGAGCACCCACTGCCCCAAAAGGTTCGAGGATCTGCACCGCTGGGCAAGGAAGACGGTGGAGGCCCAGCTGGGGCTGGCCTCCCAATGAGGATGGGGTGCCCGTCGCACCATGACCCCCCCTGATGTTCCGCATCCTAGCGGTGGCCTATCTGGAGTTGGATATGCGCTTGAAGGCATCACAGCAGCCACAAGGGGGTGAGTACAGATTCAGAATCCTGACTTTGCGCGTGTTAAGAGTTACCAGGGCAGGGGATCTGGGCTTTGGGCGCCCCTAGGCCAGGGCGAAGATGGCAGGGAAGGTCCCTTGTTGGAGAGGCTCTGAAGCACTCCTATCCCAATAATGTTAGTGGGCATCTACTACTGGACAGGGTCCTGTGGGTTTCAGGTGTGCAGCCAATGGTGGTAGGCATTGCACCCCATGGGCTGGTGACTATCTTAGTAACTGGTAGTGCATGGCCTAGTGCATAGGGCTGCTCCTTGTGTGTTGTGTACGCCAACGGTAGTGTTGTTGCTGGCATTGACAAAATGTATCCTCTGTCTCTTCCCCCCTTTTTGTTTTGTCACCCTGTCCTTGTGTGCATTAGCATCATCTGGCGGAAGTGCAAAGGCACAGGCGTCAGAGGGAGCTGCATCCCACATGGGCCTGGAGGTCGAATCCACCACAGACAGCGACTCCTCCTTCGATGGAAGCTCCCTGGCGGTGGCAGACACCTCTGTGCCCACCCCAATAACAGGTACAGCCGACACCCCCCTACCTACCAGCACCGCCCTCCCAGCAGCCCCTCAGCGTGTTTCCTGTGCCCGCTCACCCAGGAGGGTGGGCATCTCCTTCACCCCAGGCACCTCAGGCCCTGCCCCAGTGAGCCCTGCTGCCCTCAGTGAGGAGGCTATTGACCTCCTGAGATCCCTCACTGTTGGGCAGTCAACCATACTGAATGCCATCCAGGGTGTCGAGAGGCATTTGCAACAAACAAATGCATACCTGGAGGACATTCACTCAGGCGTGGCAGCCCAACAGAGAGAATTTCAGGCTCTGGCATCCGCAATTATGGCAGCCATTGTCCTTGTCTCCAGTTCCCCCCTCCACCTTCCTTTACCCAGTTCCAATACCCTCAACCCCAGCCTATCCCAAGCACACCTTCAGACCAGCATTCACCCAAATCAACACACAAAAGTGGCTCAGGCAAACACAAGCACCAAAATTTATCTCACAGTCACTCACACAAGCACCATCCTATGCAGACGCACCAACATCCACTGCCTCCACTGCGTCCCCCTCCTCCGCGTCATCCACCTCCCTCCCAGTAGCATCTCTACTCACACCTGCCTGCACTACATCCTCATCCACTACCTCCATCACCAGCTTGCCCATCACAACAAACCCCTCACGAGCAGTCACCACCCCCACATCCATGCACACGTCCTCTTTGTCCTCTCCCAGTGTCTGTGACCCCTCCTCCCAAAGTACACAAACGCAAGCACCCACCCACCTAACAGTCATCCACCTCAGAACAGCATCCAGCCCATACACCTGCACCCAAACTCAGCAGACAGACACCTCCTACAACCACTCCCTCTTCCTCCACTCCCAAACCATCTCCCTCTTCCCGCCCCAGTGTCCCTTAGAAGCTTTTCCTGGCAAACATTGACCTGTTCCCTACTCCTCCCCCCGTCCTTCCCCTCGGGCCAGGGTGGCCAGAACCCAGCCCCTCAGCCACCAAGTCGACGTCTGCTGTCGTTCCTGCAGCTATCTGAGGCTCAAAGGGGGCACCCGTCAGCCCAGCCCCTGCCAAGGCCAAAGCCATTCTGCCACCTGGCAAGGTGAAGAGGGGGACAGCATGCAGCAAGGGGAAGGAGCCACAACCACCCAGCAAGGCCACCTCAAAGACTCCAGCTGCCAGACCCAAGGTCACACCACCATCTGCCAAGGTGAGGCAGGGGCAGAAAACACCAGCCAAGGCACTTCAGCCATCCCAGGCTGCAGGTGAAGGCCTGCTGACTACCAGCACAACCGACAGCACCGCCACCTGCACCGCCACCTGCACCACCTCCTGCACCGCCGCAAGCACCACCACTGTCATCAGCAGCAGCCACAGTGGCCAGCTGTCCGAGGCTGCAGGAGAAGGGCTCGAGCCTCCTTCCACCACTGGCATCGATGGCACCTGCACCACGGCCAGCACAGCCACCTACACCGCTGTCACACCACCACAGGTACAGCCACAAGCACCACCACCTGCACCGCTGACAGTAGCACCACTACCAGAAGCAGCAGCCCCAGTGAGCATCCGTCCGAGGCTGCAAGAGAAGGGCTGGAGCATCCAGCACTGGCACTACCACCAGTTTGCAGCTGTAGCCGCCACCAGATGGAGTCTAGCCCTGCCTCCATGGACTATCATGCAACCTGGTCCCTGCAAATCCCGTGCCTCAGACACCCAGGTGAGGTACTGTGAACTGCCACACCCCAAGTGTTTCATCACTGGGCACAAAGCCCCCTCCAGAACCAGTGGCGAAAGGCATACACTCACCAGATCCTTGGCAGGATGAAGAACACTGGGCACAAAACCCCCTCCAGAACCAGTGGAGAAAAGCATCCACTCACCCTATCCTTGGCAGAATGAAGCACACTGGACACAAAGCCTCCTCCACAACCAGTGGAAGAAACCATCCATGCACCCCCTCCGTGCCAGGATGAAGCACACAGGGCACAAGGCCCCCTCCAGAACCAGTGGAAGAAGCCACCCACTAGAGCGACTGTGACCTTGTACTCCCCAGGACCAAGCAGTGGGCAAACCACCCACTAGAGAGACTGTGGCTTTGCACTCCCCAGGACCAAGCAGTGGGCAAACCACCCACTTGAGAGACTGTGGCCTTGCACTCCCCAGGACCAAGCAGTGGGCAAACCACCCACCAGAGATACTGCGGCTTTGCACTCCCCAGGACCAAGCAGCGGGCAAACCACCTACTAGAGAGACTGTGGCTTTGCTCTCCCCAGGACCAAGCAGTGGGCAGACTACCCACTTGAGAGACTGTGGCCTTGCACTCCCCAGGACAGAGTGATGGGCATGTAGCCTACTCCAGGAACAGTGGTGTTGTACCATCTTCTGCTCCATTCCCCGTCCCCCTGAGGTACCTGTGTATTTTAGACCTGAGGCTCCTGCAGTGTTCTCTTGGTGTTGTTGCAGGAGTCAAGTGGGGCCCTGGACTATGTGATGTGGCCCTGGGGCCCACGTACATTGAGGACTGGGCAGTGTCCCTCAATTTGTATATATGTATATACTGTTTTGATTTTGAATCACAAATTTCAGTGCTCAGTGGTGGCAGTGGCGGTGCTGGTGTTGGGGCTGGCAGCGGCAGGGGGAGGCACCAGCCCATCCCCTGCAGCCTCGGACAGCTGCCCACTGGGGCTGCTGGCAGTGGTGCTGGTGGCAGTGCTGGTGGCGGTGCAGGCAGTGATGGCGGAAGGTACCAGCCCATCCCCTTCAGCCTCGGATGGCTGCCCACTGGGGCTGCTGCTGGTGGCAGTAGGGCTGGTGGTGGAGCTGGTGGGGGTGCTGGTGGTGGTGCTGGTGGCGAAGCAGGCAGTGGTGTAGGTAGGCTCCAGCCCTTCCCCTGCAGCCTCGGATGGCTGTCTACTGGGGCTGCTGAGGCTGGCAGTGGTGCTAGTGGTGGTTCTGGTGGAGGCTCAGAATCAATCCCAGCACCAATCCTCCTGTGCATCCTGCCTGCAGATGCAGGCATTTTGCCCTTCCCCTTGGCAGCTGGTGGTGCCTCCTTGCCCTTCACCTTGGCAGCTGGTGGTGCCTCCTTGCCCTTCCCATTAGCAGCTGTGGTGCCTCCTTGCCCTTCCCCTTGGCAGCTGGTCATGCCTCCTGGTCCTTCCCCTTGGCAGCTGGTGCAGGCACACTGTCAGTGCTGATGGTTGGTTCCCTGGTGCTTCTCCCACCTGCAGAAGCTGCTGACACTACTGTGGCCGTGAACTGGGTGGCTGAGTTGCTAGCCTGGGATCTGACCACCCTGGCCTGACGTGAAGGGCGGGGGGAGGGGGAGGGAAGAGGTCAATGGCAGAGAGGAAAAGCTTCTTAAGTACACTGGGGCGTGAAGAGGTTGAAGGTTTGGGAGTGGAGAAAGAGGGAGTGGTTGTTGGAGGTGTCTGTCTGCTGTGTTTGGGTGCAGGTGAATGGGCTGGATGCTGTTGTGAGATGGATGACTGTTGGGTGTCTGAGTGCTTGTGTTCGTGTACCTTAGGATGGGGGCACAGACACAGTGGGAGAAGACACAGGGGACGTGTGCATGGATGTGGGGGTGGTGACTGCCAGTGAGGGGTGTGTAATGATAGGCGTGATGGTGGTGGGGTAGTGGATGAGGATGTAGTGCATGCAGATGTGAGTGGAGATGCTACTGGGAGGGTGGTGGACAACGTGGACGAGGGGGACACAGCGGAGGCAGTGGGTGTTGTTATGTCTGCATCTGGATAGTGTTTGTGTGAGTGCCTGTGCGATGTGTGGTGCTTGTGTTTGCCTGAGCCACTCCTGTGTGTTGTCTTGGGTGCATGCTGGTCTGAATGTGTGCTTGGGATAGGTTGGGGTTGAGGAGAATGGAACTGGGCAAAGGAAGATGGAGGGTGGAAGCTAAAGACAGGGACAATGGCTGCCATCAGGGAGGAGGCCAGAGCCTGGATTGATCTCTGTTGGGCCGCCACGCCAGAGTGAATGCCCTCCAGGAATGCATATGTTTGTTGCAAATGGCCTGCCAGCCCCTGGATGGCATTCACTATGGCTGACTGCCCAACAGAGATGGATTGCAGGAGGTCAATAGCCTCCTGACTCAGGGCAGCAGGGCTAACTGGGGCAGGGCCTGAGATGCCTGGGGGGAAGAAGATTACCACCCTCCTGGGTGAGCGGGCACTGAAACTTGCTGAGGGGCTGCTGGGAGGGTGCTGCTGGTACGGGGTGGCAGCTGTACCTGTAGTTGGGGTGGGCACAGAGGTGTCCGCCACCTCCAGGGAGCTTTCATTGGAGGAGGTATCACTGTCTGAACTGTCCCCTCCGGTCTCTGCAGTGGTGCTCCCCCCGCCCTCCGTTTCACTGGTGCCCTCACCGTCGGTGGATTCAGCCTCATGGGCCCTGTGGGATGCAGCTCCCTCCGTTGCTGGTGCCTCTGCTCCTCTGGCCAGATTATGCTACTGCATATAAGGACAGAGTGACAAAACAAAAAGGGGGGAAGAGACAAAGGATACACTTGGTCAATGGAGGTAACAACACCACGGTTGGCGTACCCATACACACACACAGTGAACAGCCCTATGCACTAGGCAATGCACTACCAGTCACAATGCTAGTCACCAGCGAACGGACAGGAATACCTAATGCCAATAGCAGCATACCTGAGACCCACAGACCCCTGCCCAGTAGTGAATGCCAACTAGCTTGGTTGGAGGTGGTGTTCATCAGCCCTTACCCAACATGGAACCTACCCTGCAATGTCCGGCCTGGCCTAGGGGCACCCACATGCCCACATCCCCCACCCTGATACCACCCCACCACACGCAAGTAGTATATTTGGAAACTGTACTCACCCCCTTGTGGCTGCTGTGATGCCCTCAAGCACCCATCCAGCTCCGGATAGCCCACCGCCAGTATGCGGGCCATCAGGGTGGTCAGGGTTCAACGGGGACCCCTTCCTCAATGGGAGGCCATCCCCAGCTGGGCCTCCGCCGTCTTCTTTGCCTAGCGTCTCAGGTCCTCCCACCGTTTACGACAGTGGGTGCTCCACCTGTCGTAGACCCCCAAGGTGTGCGCATCCTTGGTGGTGGCATGCCATATACCCTTTTTCTGATGGGCGCTGACCTGCAGAAAAAGATACATTGAAAAAGGTATCAGTGATACTGTAAAGCCTGTTACACCCATAGCCCACCATGACCCTCACATCCTCTTACGCACAGACATTGCCCACCATACATGCATTACGCTGCCCAGAACCCTTCCACCAACCCCCCCACACAAGGCCTTCATATACACCACTCCATACATTCATGCCCCCTGCATCGTGCTCACAGTGTACTCCCTTGTTGGTCTGGAGGCCCATTCAGCATCTGGTATTGGGGTAGGACCCCATCCACCAGTCTCTCCAACCCCACAGTGGTGAAGGCAGGGGCCCTTTCCCCAGTGACACAAGCCATGGTCGGTTCCAGACACAAGTCACAGCAGCACTTGCAGTGTTGATCATCTCCTGTTGAAAGTCAGGTAGCAAGTGAGTGAACAGATAGAAAATGGCGGTCACCGCCGGCGTACATTACCAGTGGCCACTGTAACCCATAGGGCCCATAGACAACTAATGAGGTGTTGCACGGCGGTACATGACCGCCTCCTGGACCAGCACACAATGTCAGCGGAATTACCTTATTTCCACCTGTCCCTCCAAACAGGACAGGCAGACGCCATTTCAGGGGGGGGGGGCAGGCCATTGCACCTAAGTGTGTCACAGTACACATAGGCACCATTTGGGCCTATCCAACAACATACTATTACAGTCACAGCACGCAATGCAGTGTAGTGTTTGGAAATGTGGAATACTGACCAGCTGCTCCCCGTTTTGCCCCCTAGATTAAAACCGCTGTGGATGAATAGGAGATGGAGACATCCCCCGTGTACAGACCGCTGGTGGACTTGTCAACAATGGAGGACACGCCCATTATCCTCACCTATAGACTTGACAGGGCCACAATCGCAGAGCTGTGTGCCCAACTGGAGCCTTGCGGACCAGTAGACACCACTGGAATCCCCCCTCTTGTGCAAGTCCTATCTGTGCTCCACTTCTTGGCAACTGGCTCCTTCCAAATGACAGTGGGCTTGGCAGCAGGAATGTTTCAGCCAATGTTCTCAATAGTGCTGACCAGAGTGTTGTCTGCCCTGAAAAAACACATGCTCAGCTACATAATTTTCCCCCAGGTAGAGGATTTGGCCACAATGAAATCTGACTTCTATGCAATGGGACATATCCCCAACATTATTGGGGCAATTGAGGGTACACATATTGCATTTGTCCCCCAACGGAGAAACAAACAGGTTTTCAGAAATTGAAAGAGCTTTCACTCAATTAATGTGCAGATAGTGTGCATGGCAGACCAGTACATCTCCCATGTCCATGCTAACTATCCTGGCTCTGTGCATGATGCCTACATCCTGAGGAATAGCAGCATCCCATATGTGATGGCTCAACTCCAGAGGCACTGGGTGTGGCTAATAGATGAGCCCTCGTTCTAGTGGATTATGGTGTATGGGTATGGTGTGGGCCCTAGGGGTTAGTCTGTGTCTAACAGGTGTCCCCCGATAATTGCAGGTGACTCTGGTTACCACAACCTCTCATGGATACTGACCTCTGTGAGGAATCCCAGGACAAGGGCAGAGGAACGTTACAATGAGGCACATGGATGAACAAGGAGAATAATTGAGAGGACATTGGGCCGCCTGAAAGCCAGGTTTCGGTGCCTGCATCTAACAGGTGGATCCCTGTACTACTCACCCAATAAGGTGTGCCAGATAATCTTGGCATGCTGCACGCTGCATAACCTTGCCTTGAGACGCCAGGTGCCTTTTCTGCAGGAGGAGGAAGGTGGAGATGGTTGTGGGCAGTGGACAGTGAAGATGAGGAGGCAGAGGATGAGGACAACAGAACAGCTATTATACAACAGTACTTCCAGTAACTCACAGGTAAGACACTGTAAATTCACTTTGCATTGACAGTTCTGTATTTGACATTGCATATGGCAGGCAGATTCTCCCACTTCTACGGCCACTTACTGTACCCTTTGGCATCTCTATTTTCAGATATCGGTGTCCCACTCTGGTACCTGGTGTGTTGATTGCAGCCAACTACATGTCATTCCCTTATATACACTACAGTACAGTTGTATTGCAGTGTTTAAACCTTGTTAAGCAAATACATAGTTGAATCATTTGACATACTACATACTTGTATTTTTTCAAAGGGTGTTTATTAAAGTGCTAAGAGGTAGAAGGGGATGTGCAATGGGCTGAGGGGATGATGGAGGAAAGTCCAGGATAGAGTCCAGTCTATTTGTATCACAGGTGCATTGTCCAAGGGGGCATAGGAAGGGGAGCAATGGCAGTTCAAGGTGGACAGGGTGACAGAGTGGGATACAAGGGTAACAATCAGGAGAGTCTTATTTCCTGGCGGGGGTCTTGGCAATGTTCTCTGGCTTATGCCTGGATCACAGGGTTCTCCTTCTGCAGGGGGAGGGGTGCTGGTGGCCTGTGGTTCCTGTGGCGGGAACTCCTGTCCACTAGCGGCAGCGGAGGTGGAGGGCTGTTCTTTGGTGTAGCTAGTGTCAGGGGCCCAGTGGTGTGCCACTGCCTCCCTCATGGTGTTGGCAATGTCAGCCAGCACCCCTGCAATGGTGACCAGGGTGGTGTGGATGTTCTTCAGGTCCTCCCTGATCCACAGGTATTGTCCCTCCTGCAGCCCTTGGGTCTCCTGCAACTTGTCCAGTATCTGGCCCATCGTCTCCTGGGAATGGTGGTATGCTCCCAGGATGTTGGTGAGTGCCTCGTGAAGAGTGGGTTTCCTGGGCCTGTCCTCCGCCTGTCGCACAGCAGTCCTCTCAGCTTCCCTGTTGTCCTGTGCCTCTGTCTCCTGAACCGTGTGCCCACTTCCACTGACCCCAGGTCCCTGATCATCCTGTGTTTGTGGGGTTGCTGGGGTCCCTGTAGTGGTGGACACCCTGCTGATTGACGTGTCCTGGGGACAGAAGTATGGGCCCGCTGGATGGGTGCTATGCTGGTGTTTCCTGAGGGGGGAGGCTCTGTGGTGGAATGGGACTGTGTGTGGGTAACAGACGGTCCGGAGATCCCTGATGGGCCAGGTTGGTCATCCTGATCCAGGCGAGCAGAGCTGCTGTCATCACTGTGGGCCTCTTCTGGGGGGGACTAGATGTTGCTGGCACCTCCTCTCCGGTGACGTTTTGTGGAGGACCTGCGGGATGTAAATGCAGTGTTATAGTTTCTGCATGTGACATCTTGTGCATGGGTGTGTTTCCCCTTTGTTGTGATTGCCCTGTCAGCTTTGCCTTGTGTGAGTAGTGATTTTGTTGGCTAGGTGATTCTCTCTAATGTTCATGCTTTAGTGATCGGTGTCCATGCAGGTCTGTGATGGGGGTTCATGCATTGGTGTTGCATGCAGGGCTTGGTATTGGGATGGGTGGGTTGTAATGGTGGGGTATATGTGAGGTGGTGGAGTGATGGGGTGAGGGTAGGGGTGGAAGTTTGTGATGGCATGCAGGTAGGGGGGTGAAAGTAGTAAAGAGTTGACTTACCAGAGTCCAGTCCTCCTGCTACTCCTGCCAGGCCTTCAGGATGCAGTATTGCCATTACTTGCTCCTCCCATGTTGTCAGTTGTGGAGGAAGAGGTTCGGGTCCACCGCCTGTCCTCTGTACAGCTATCTGGTGTCTTGCAACCACGGAACGTACCTTCCCCTGTAGGTCATTCCACCTCTTCCTGATGTCATCCAGTATTCTGGGGTGCTGTCCCACAGCGTTAATCCTGTCCACGATTCTCCTCCATAGCTCCATCTTCCTGGCAATGGATGTCTGCTGCACCTGTGATCAATATAGCTGTGGCTCTACCCAGATGATTTCCTCCACCATGACCCTTAGCTCCTCCTCTGAGAACCTGGGGTGTCTTTGTGGTGCCATGGATGTAGTGTGTGTGGTGTGTGTGAGGGTGTGTGGGGTGATGTGTTGGGGTGTGTGCTGTGAGGTGCGTGGATGGTGTATGGGTGATTGTGTTCTGTAGCTCTGGTTCTGTTGGTGCTCTTGGTGTGTATCTCTCTCAGTTGTCAATTTCTTTGAGTCATAAAGGGTTGTGGGCAATGTTTGTATGTGTTTTATAGTAGTGTGGGTGTGTGGGTGTGGTGTGTGTATGTGTGTCAGATCTGTGTTATTCAAATTGTCCACTGTGGTGTTGATTTGTATGTATGTGTGTGTATTTTGAGCGCGGCGGTATGTACCACCAATGGTTTACCATGGTTGAATGTCTGCCGCGGTGATTCGTGGGTCATAATGCTGTGGGCGTAGTTCTGTTGGTGTAACGGTGTGTGTTTTGGTACCGCCAGTTTATCACTGAACTTTGGGCTGGCTGACTTTTGTATGTGTCTGTATAGTGAGTGATTGCTATGTGTGTGTCATAATATGGGTAGCGGTAAACCGCGGCAGCGGCAGTATGTTGGTGGCAGTCGGCATGGCGACAAGCGGTTCTTACCGCCAATGTCATAATGAGGGCCTTAATCTGAATGGAAACCCTTTTCAGGAGGTAGTACTTTGGCCAATGTTGAGTAAGCTACAGCATATGTAATCATGTGTAACAGCAATTCTTCTGAAAGTTTTGTCCTCAGATGAATCAAGGTGCTCCTTTTGTGATGGTCTATAATCAGTATCATGTACTGTACTACTGAAGGTATTTAATTCAGTATTCAAGTAGAGTTTGAGGTTTTAAGGAATAAATCACAGGGATGGAAAACATCTATTTGACATGAGTCCCCTAATTACGATCTCCTTTATTACAGTGGTTCTATATGTCAATTATAATGTATTAATTGCATGGGGTAATCTTTTGTGAGCAGTACAGTTTACAATGAGAAATACCCTTTCATTTAAATTTGATGTCTGAGATCTAGACTGATTTTAAGCCATTTCACAACAACATGTATCAGAGTGGTAGATTTCACTGTCTGTTGTGGTATTCCTAATGATATGGGCAGATGCCACATATTTGCCTTTTCCTTTCTACATATCAGCATGGACTTATTTAAGAGTATTACACCCAACTAATACTACTGTCTTTTCCTCCTATACTGCATCAGAGGACATAGGATAGTAAAGCTGCACTGATAAGGCAAACATCAGTTGTCATTTAATGATGCTAAGAATATGTATTTATACATGAGCAACCAGTAAGTGCCAAATGATATTGGACATGAATGGGAAAGAATTACACTCGAAGCAGAAACAGCCAAAACATGCTATATCCAACATGGACTTTGTCAAGGCTGGTCTTTGAGCATTTCAGAAAAGCTATTGAAAAAGGCACTATAGTTGCAGTAATTTGGGGGTTGCAGGTGGGTTATGTCTTACTTTACAGCTAGTGTGACTCTGTACTACAGACTATCTCAACTCTCAACACCTTACTGGCTAATCAAGGCTTAATGGTTTGTAATTGTTTGAATATACCACCAGCATATCATGCATCTGCAACCTTGAATTAACCAGTTCACAGCTTTCTATATACCAGACTGAATGTATTCTTTTTCCACCCGCAAATTTGTGTCTCCTTCATTCTCGCACTTCAATGGAAATCTCTAAACTAATGTATCTTAGTGCCTTTTCTACAGGTATTTTGAAGGTCAGTGGTAAAACAGAGAAACATCTAGATAGTTAGGTAAAGATTGGGTAAAAAGTGTTATGATGATATTTGATTCATGCTAGGAGTTAGCAATAATTTCAAAATATATGTGTGAGATTTTGTTTGATGGACACGTGATGCTTGAAACTAAAACTATGCATGTGAAACAGAGCGGTTCTGGAGGCAAACCCATTAAAATGTTAGAATGTTTAATCATGGGGAATCAGACCAGGTGCACAAGAGATACATGGAAAGGCGTATGTGTCTCAACAAAGGAATGCAATTTGGAGTTGGACACATCAAAAAGAAATGAGTAGCATACTTAATCCCAACAATATCCCCAAAGGGAAAATACAACAGATTGACGGATTGCAATAGTAATTAGAATCTTTGTACCCTAATGTATTTGTAGATAAAGTCAGATACTTAAAGAACCGAGTGGATAAGATCACAGGGAAGTCTGGTGCTAAACCAGTATCTGTAAAGTCAGGAGGTTGCCAATTGCAGTCAAAGAGGAGATTCAAAAGGAGCTTGAAATGTTTTGCAGCATAGGAGCAATTGCCCTGGTTGAGGTAACAGAATGGTTGGCTCCAGTTTTGGGGCTAGGAAGGCCAATGATGATATCCAGTCATGTTTAGACGTACATGCTCTGAATAAAGAAGTAATAATGGATGAATTTCTGCTACCAAGCAGAACAGCGATGTTGACATGTTTAGAAGGAGCTGACATTTTTGGAGAGCTCATCCTGGCATCGCTGTCTCTCCAGATTTGATTAAACTCAAATTCCCAAGAAATACGTTATTCATCAACCCCAATGGGTGCATATACATGCTGTTTGGGCCTGTGATAACTGGTTTGGTTTTCCAGAGGGTGATGACATTTTAGTTGAATGACATCTTGGGCATGGTTTTCTATCAGGATGATGTTTTGATTTACGGGAAATATTTGAAAGAGCAATACTGAAGATCTTTGAAAACAATAGCATGACTTTCTGTGCTAAAACATCTGTCAAGGCCATAAAAGAAGAGAAGAAGCTATATGTACGAAAAAGGAATGGGTGGATTTATAAAAAAAATAGAATGTCCTTCTAATAAAAAGTAAACATTTTCACTTATGGGTATTGCATAGTATGGCACTTGTTTTGTGCAAAATTTAGCAGATAACACTCTATCAGGAGAATTAATTAAAAAACAGATGTTTTCTGGATACATCTATGTAATGGTGAATTTTAGTTTGTAAAAAAGGATATAGAGAATGTACTTTGTCTGCAAGCCTTTATACCTGGACAATAATGTATTTTGGTCACCGATGACAGAAGGAAAGGACTGGGTGCTGCTTTGCTACAAATGATGCTTAGTAAGGAAAGAAACATAGCTTTTGCTTTGAGGAGTTTAAAGGACGCTAAGGAAACCTACTCAATAATTCAAAAAAGGCTTTGGCTGTCAAGCGGGCTTAAGTAAACACTGATCACAAGCCTTTGGTGGAGATCTTCACATTCAAAGGTTTAGACAATGTCTCTGCAAGGATAAGCAAGTGTGTGTTCTCACTTCAGAAATGTTATTTTAATGTGTATTACCTACCAGAGGAGAAATATGAGGCAGAAGACTGTTCATCTTGTTTGGGGACTTTAAATTCAGAGATGGATTAAAAAATAATTAGATAATGATGATGAGTGAGTAGGAGTTTGTGTTGTTACCGAAGGGGCAATTGGTGAAGAGGAGTGGTTAAGTGATGTTAGAAATGACTGAATCCTGATCTGTTTCATTGCATGTATCAGAAAAAGAGAACGTGGTGGACAGAAGTTTGTGGATACCTGGAGGTAATACAGCCTAGTAAGTGATGAGCTGCTGGAGAGAAATGGTTTGTTGTTTAGGGGTGCCAGGCTGGTTGTTTGATTGACGTTAAGAGAAAAGGTGATTCATTTTGCACATACAGGACTTCTAGGCATGAAAAGGATACAAAATGATTTATAGTGGCCAAGTCTGGAATGTGTTAACAGTTACAATGTTTTGAATCCAATGGTTCATCTAATAGTAAGAAGGAAATAATTCACTCTACCTTGACAAGGAGATTGTTTTGGATTTGATGAACCTCTGAAAGGGGAACCCACACCACCTTATATTCTGATCTTAGTAGATCTGTAATCAAAAGCCTGTGGGACAGCCCATCAATGACATGACAATGAAGATTTTAAACTGTGCTTTTGAAAGTAAAGGATTTTTAAATGTTTCTGACTGGCAATAGGGTTGAACTGTGTTAAACTTAAATGGAAGCGGTCTTAAAGACTTGTTATATCACACATGAAAATTGCTTTCCATAACATAC
Source organism: Pleurodeles waltl (assembly GCF_031143425.1). NCBI lineage: Eukaryota > Metazoa > Chordata > Amphibia > Caudata > Salamandridae > Pleurodeles > Pleurodeles waltl. Next base: position 913,555,174 of record NC_090445.1, read on the forward strand.
AAATACTAATAGAGTTTTCAAGAGGTTTAACAAAACCATCAAAGAGGTAAATCAGTTAGCTAAAGCCACAGGGTTTAATTGAAAAACTATGTAGCATAAAAAATAATGCCCTAGCCCTACTGTTTAGCTCAACAGCAGACTACAAATAGATCACTATTGTTCAGGGGAAGGATTCCAAACAGAAGATTGGTTCCTTCCTGTAAAAACTGGCCAAAAAGGTCTTGCAACATTGCCATGCACAGTTTTCTTGTCAATAATTATATTGCAAATGTTACAGAGATATTAGCAATGATATCATAGAAGATGTCATGAGTGATGCAATATATGGGTGAACATTTGAATTGGGTAAGAACTTGGAAAGAACTTTGTAAAAAAAAAATCCTGGGGAATTGATTTTCCCCAATGACTTACATTGACAGAGAGGAGATTTTAGGCAGAGACAGATTAAATAAAACTCTTTTGGGTTTAAAAACATTGGGACTCACCTGCCTGAATCAGGTCTATTGGCATGTATGGTTGTACCGCCATTGCCACTTCCTTTTGACATTAATATTCTGTTGCGTTGCCACAGCCTTTCTTGCCTGTCCTGCATGGCTGCTTTGTTGCCCCTGCCCCCTTCTCCCTGACCCCCATTGTCCATTGTGCTGCCACTGCCCCTCTCATCAGCCCAGCTTGGTTAACTTGTCCCCTCTGCAGCCTTCTCTCTGCCCTCGAGTATCAGAGTTTGTGTCCCTGACATCTGCCTTTCCATGGTATGCTAATTAAAAACTAGATTGCTAACATTCTATATTTATTACAAAAATTTTGTATGCCTGATGATATCTTGGTGTACTAGCTGTAGTACCTGAATCATTTCCCTTAGAAATTATAAAAATGAGAGGGTGTTATTCTCATGGAAATTTTGATTAGTGCTCTAAAAACTAAAATGAGGACGTTGTGTCTGAGTTCTCAAATAACAACAAAGCACTTTAAAATCCTTTGCTATCTTTATGCTTTTTTATCCAATTGATCACTTGATTATATGTTACACTTACAGAAGAGAATATGGCAGTACAGCCAAAAGCTGCAGATTTTGCAGCTGGAGAACCAGATCTTGTTTAGGTGTCAGCTAAACACCCTGTGGGCAAATCAATAAGGCCCTCAATATGACATTGGCGGTAAATCCCGCTTACCATAACAGTGACAGCTGCCAACATAAACACACGTATCCAACAGAATACAACCACATACACAAATCCACCAGCCCAAAGGTCAGTGCTAAAGTGGCGGAACTAACACCCATACCGTTATGCCAACAGAACAACGTCCACCACATTATGACCCACGAATCACCACGGCGGATATTGCGTGGTGGTAAACCATTGGCGGTACATACCGCCACGCCCAGAATGGACACTCACGTACACAACAACACTACATTGGCCAATACTAAAAACACACACCTGACACTCATACACACACCACACCCACCCACCCACAACACCATAAAACACACACCAACATTACCCATAACCCTTTACAAACAACAAATACTGCCAGGAGATTGACACGAACAGCACAGAGACAACTAGACACACACACCACATACACTCAGACATCCCTCAAGCACCCACATCACACACCCCACCACATTACTCAACACACTCTCACAACACCCATGTCCCAACAAAGGCACCCCCGTTTCACTGATGAGGAGTTAAGGGTCATGGTGGAGGAAATTGTCAGGATAGAACCACAGCTGTTTGGAGCACAGGTACAGCAAATATCCATTGCCAGGAAGATGGAGCTATGGCGGAGAATCGTGGACAAGATGAACTCTGTGAGACAGCACCCAAGAACAAGGGACGGCATCAGGAAGAGGTGGAACGACCCATGGGGAGAAGGTACGCTCCGTGGCAGCAAGGCAGTAGCTCGCCATACAGAGGGCTGGTGGTGGACCCCCACCGCCTCCCCCACGGCACACAGCATGGGAAGAGCAAGTCTTGGCATTACTGCATCCTGTGAGACTTGCTGGAGTAGCCAGAGGACTGGACACTTGTGAGTCAACATTTACTACCTATCACCCCCATATCTACATGCCATCACACACCCCACCCTCACTCCCATCACTCCAATCCACCCCACATACTGCACCTGCACATATGACTAACCCCAATGCCTAGCCCTGCATGCTATACCAATGCATGGACAGCCCTCCCAGACCTGCATAGACACCAATCACTAAAGCATGCACAGCATAGGGAAACTAACAATCCCACAATACATCACCATACACAAACAAAGGTGGCAGGGCAACAGCAACGATAGAGGGGAAGCCAGGGATGTACAATATGTCACAGACATGAAGCATAATACATCACTTACATCCCCATTTGTGCCCCAGCCAATACCAGTGGAGAGGAGGTGCTGTGATTATCCAGTCCCCCAACAGAAAATGCTCCCAGTGATGACAGTAACTCCGGACTTCAGGGTCTGGACCAAGAACCTGGCCCATCAGGGACCATTGGACAATCGGTCACCCATGCCCACTCACAGTCCACCCCAGAGCCTCCCCCATCAATATCCAATAACACAGCACCCACCCTGCTTACCAACACCTCTGTCCCCAGGACACGTCAATCAGCAGTGTGCCCACCTGTAAAGGCCCCCCAAGACAATTAGGGACGTGGGGTCAGTGGCAGTGGGCACGCCATTCAGGGGACAGAGGCACAGGGCAACAGGGACACTGGGAGGACCACTGTATGTCAGGGACAAGACAGGCCCAGGGAACCGACTCTCTGGGAGACACTCACTGAGATCCTGTGAGCCTACCAAAATTCTAAGGACATGATGGGCCAGATCCTTGACAATGTGCAGGAGAACAGGTGGCTGCAGGAGGAACAGTATCAGGGAATCAGGGAGGACTTGCAGGCCATCAAAACCACCACCTTGATCTCCACAGCAGGTGTGCTGGCAGACATGGTTAACATCATAAGGGAAGCAACAAAGACAGAAGGCAGAGATACTTGCCAAGACCAAGACCACTGCCAGGAAATGAGACTCTCCTGATTGTCCCCCTTGTGTCCCACCCTGTCACCTTGTCCACTTTGAACTGCCTTTGCTCCCCTTCCTATGGCCCCTTGGACACTGCACCTGTGCTACAAACAGACTGGAACAATACTCTGGACTTTCCTCCATCATCACCCCATTCCATTACACTTTTACCTCAGTTTCATAGCACTACAATAAACACTCTTGAACACAACTTAACTACTAGTATTTTATGTGTTGAAACTGTGCATTTATGGAAACAGTCACATCTAGTGCAAATGATCTGAACACTGTGAGAGCATAGAAATTATGACCTGTATCTGTCTGTACTCATCACAGCAGTATACAGTTGTTATCTCACCAACATCTGTAAAATGAAAAGCCATAGTTGGCAGTAAGTTGAGATGCAATGGAAGTTAATGCCATCATGCTACAACCATATAGAAAACATTAATGTCAGAGAAATGGTCAGTTGCACTGACTCACCTGTGTGTCATTGGTAGTATTGATGTATAACTGATGTCCGGTTGTTCACATCCTCATTCTCTGCCATCCTCACTGCCCTCAGGGTCCACTGCTGCCACAGGGGCATCTCCAGTCTCCTCTTCCTGCAGAAAAGGTACATGCCACCTGAGGGCCAGGTTGTGCAACATGCGGCATGCCACTACTATCTGGCTGACCTTCCCAAGTGAGTAGCACAGGGATTGACCTGTCAGATTGAGGGACCTGGCCTTCAAGAGCCCGAAGATCCTCCCAATGATCCTTCTGGTTCACCCATGTGCCTCATTATTACATTCCTCAGCCCCTGTCCTGGCAGGATACTTAGCATTGACGTTAGAGATGTACTGGTCCGCCAGGCATACCATTTTCACATGAGTGGAAACTCTTCTGATTCCTGAACACCTGTTCATTCTGGCAGGGGGTACTAACGCAATATGTGTCCCATCAATGGCCCCAACAATATCGGGTATATGACCCATTGCATAGAATCCAGCCTTCACAGTGGCCAGATCTTCTACCTGGGGGAAAGCTATGTAGCTGCATGTGTTTCACCAGGGCAGACAAAACTCTTTCCAGCACGATTGAGAAAATTGGCTGTGACATTAATGCTGCCAAGCCCACTGTCGCTTGGAAAGAACCAGTTGCCAGGAAAAGGAGCACTGATAGCACTTGCACAAGAGGGGGATACAAGTCGGATGACGGATAGCAGATATCAGGTCAGGCTACAATTGGGCACATACCTCTGTGATTGTGGCCCTGTCCAGTCTATAGGTGGGTATAATGTGCCTGTCCCCAGTGTAGCTAAGTCCACAAGGGGTCTGTACATGGGGGTTTGTCTCCTTCTCCTATTTATCCACCACAGTAGGTATCTAAGGGACACAAGAGTGAGTAGGCTGTCACAATTTGAACAATGGCACCCAACCTTAGTCTACATAGTGCATTTATGGGATGAGACAGTGGGAATGGCAAGGTATGTGCTAATTTAGGCTGTGATGCAGTTAAGGTTGATATGACCATTGCCCGCCACCATGATATGGTGACCGCCTGTCCTGTATGTAGAGACAGGTGGAAGTGAGGTAACTCCGCCGACGTTAGGTGTCATGGCAGAAGGCGGTCTTGCACTGCCGCGCAATTCCTCATTGGATAATATGGGGCTTTATGGAGTACAGTGGCCAACGGGGACCAGTGCTGGCGGTGATGGTGTACACCGCCGTGGACATGACCGTCATTTACTATCTGATTCCTCATTTTTTTCCTGACCTTCAACAGGAGAACACCTACACTGCGTGTGCTGCTGTGATCTGTGTCTGGAACCTACCATGGCCCATGTGACTTGGGAAAGTGCCCCTGCCTTCACTTCGGAGGGGTTGGAGCATTTGGTGGATGGGGTCCTACCCCAGTACAGACTGCTTGCTGTGTGGCCTCCAGACCAACAGGTGAGTAGATCTTGGGCATGATGCATGTGGGAAGGATGCATGGAGATGTGTGTACAAGCATCGTGTCATTGGGTGGGAATGTCTTGTGGTGGTGTACATGGTGTGCGCCGCCCGATGTGTGTGCCAATGGTGATGGAAACGGGATTGGTGTGCCATATCTGTGGCAGACTGGATTGTATGTGTAATGGTGTCCTCCTGTCTGTATTACCTCTGCAGGTCAGCTCCCATCAAAAGAAGGGAGTATGGCGTGCCATGGCCAAGGACGTGTGCACCCTGGGGGTCTATGGCAGGCAGAGCACCCACTGTCATAAATGGTGGGAGGACCTGAGACACTGGGCATGGAAGACTGCGGAGGCCCAGTTGGGGATGGCCTCCCAACGGGAATCAATCAATCAACCAAAAAATTGCTACGTTAGGTTCTCAAGGCGCTGGGGGGAGGGGGAAGGGTAGAGAGGGAGGGTCACTGTTCGAAAAGCCATGTCTTTAGTTTTTTTTTGAAGAGCCAGAGGTCCTGGGTCTTGCGGAGGTTGGTGGGGAGGGAGTTCCAGGCCTTGGGGGCAAGGTAGGAGAAGGATCTGCCTCCTATGGTGGTGCGTTTGATGAGGGGGATTGTGGCGAGTGCGAGGTTGGCAGATCGGAGGTGGCAGATGGGAGTGTGGAAGTTCACTCTTTGGTTGAGGTAGGCTGGGCCATCATTGTGGAGGGATTTGTGCGTGTGGATGAGGATTTTGATGGTGACCCTCTTGTCGATGGGGAGCCAGTGAAGGGATCTGAGGTGTGGTGAGATGTGTTCACGGCGAGGGAGATCCAGGATGAGGCGTGAGGCTGTGTTGTGGATTCTCTGGAGTTTGAGTTTGAGTGTGATGCCGGCGTAGATAGCGTTACCGTAGCCCAGCCTGCTGCTGATGAGTGCGTGGGTGACAGTCTTTCTGGTCTCTATGGGAATCCATTTGAAGGTTTTTTTCAGTGTGCGGAGTGTGTTGAAGCAGGAGGAGGTGACGGCGTTGATTTCCTTGGTCATGGAGAGGGAGGGGTCCAGGATGATGCCGAGGTTGCGTGATTGGTTTGCGGGGGTAGGGGCGGGCCTAGGGCAGTGGGCCACCAGGAGTCGTCCCATATGGTTTTGTTGGGACAGAAAATGATTATTTCAGTTTTGTTGGAGTTGAGCTTGAGGTGGTTGGCGCAAAAGTGGAGGTGCACTCCAGTATGCCCCAGAAACAGCATGCAAGATCGTTGCCACCTGTGCCATCTACACAACATTGGCACCAGATGTGGGCTACATCTCACCCCTGAAGACACAGACACGGAGGATGAGGAGCAAGAGCTACCACACCGTCAGCCTGGGGATAGAAGCATCGCAAATGAGGGCAGACAGAGACGGAACCACATTGCAACCCAATACTTTGGCAGGTACGTGGCAATCGTCACCACACTCACTAATGTCAGACACGCATAGCCCAGTTATGTAGTAAAACAAACAAAACCTTTTTATTTCTAAACTATGTAAAAGAAAGAATATTTCTGTATTCCACAGTCTTGAATTGTCAATTGTCATTTAAGACACATTAAATTCATGTGCCTTAATCACAGTACAGTTTGGTGGCTCACACCCTCCTCCTAGTGCGGCCACCATGGCTCATTCCTGGTGGCTGTGCACTGCTACTCTGCAGCACACGGTAATCGCTGGCAGAAACACTACTTATGGTGGACCCCTCCTCGCTGTCCTGTGGGGTATCCCCTGTACCCCTTGCAGCCTGCCTGATTTCCATGAGGTCCACCGCATGGCTGATGCGGCCAAGTCCTTGCACCACATCCCCTGCGAAATGCCCAAGTTCTACCTGGAGGCTGACTATACGCCTTGAGAGGCATGTGGTATTAGTGGCAAGCCGCCCAATAGATGCTGCCAGTCTTTCAAAGCGTGCAGCAGTGTGGCGCTCCATGCGCCTTGCCTGTGCCCTGTCTGCCACAGGTTCAGTCACCAAATGTTTAATGGCCTATGTTAAGTTCCCCAGATGTTGGTTCATGTGGTTGAACTGACTGTCCTCATTTGCCACTCCATGTGTCATTGTGGTCTGCAGTCTATTCAGGTTTCTGTTAATTACCCTTAATTGTCTGTGTTGCAGGCGCTGACCCTGAATAAGTGAGGCTTCCAGTCCTGCAAACTCCAGTTCTGACATATCATCCTGGGGCACAGACTGAACTCTGCGCTGGGGTTGGATCTTCCATGGACCCTGGTGGTATTCTGCTGGGCCCTGCAATGTCACCGGCAGCCTCCTGCAGTGGGTCTGGCCCATATTCCTCTCCCTGCCTTATCTCGCTGCTGGGGGTGTCTTCTGGGAGACCTTTGGGACATAGGGGATACACTGTCAGTCTCGCACATCTGTTTTATGCCTCACAATAAACATTTGCCTATATTTGGACTACTGTACTACAATGCCCAGAATGCACTATTCTAGAGGTTGCTAGACTGGAATGGAGCTAGTCTGGTGGTGCCTGCTGCTGTGTACTAGGACTGTGTGTATACTGCATTTGTGGGTGTCAGAGCATATCTCATGGTGCTCACTTTTTGATGTCCCAGGTGCTGAACTGTCCAATTCTCCCATGCCCAGAATGGCCTCTGGCTCCAGTGTCTGCTCCACCATGCTTTCCAGGGCTGTGGGTGGTGGTACGGTGGATGGGCCTCCTCCAGTGCCCCTCATCTCCCTCATGCGCTCCACAACCCTCTCCTTGTTCCTGGAGCGCAGGTCACACCACCTTTTGCGTATTTCCTCGAGGATGCGGTGGCTTACCCCTATGGCATTGCTTTTCTCCTGTATCTGCTGCCATAATATTTTCTTCTGAGTGTCTGGGACACTCATTGCTGCCTTTCCGAAAAGTTCATCATGGTGCAGGCAGCATTATTCTGTAAGGACCTCCAACTCCTTGTAGGAAAATGTTATTTTCCTCCTTCTGCCAGCACTGCCTGCCTCCTCCATGGTTGCTGCAGCTCCTCTCCCCTGGGTGTGGCTCAGTAGTTTGAAATGGGTGTGGTCCTCTCTCCTCCCAGGTCTATTTGGTGACTTCCTGGTTCTGATGTCATCACCAAGATCCAGGAAGTGGGTTCCCCAACTGTTGTGCTGCACCTGCTGGCAATTTGCGAGTCAGTCGCAATTTGCGACACCCTTCTCACAAATTGCGATCTCGCTAAAAGCGGAGGTCGCAAAATGCGGTGCGACACCTCTGAGACTCGCAATTTGGTATCGCAAGTCTTTCTTGCATTTGGTTTTGCGAGTCAGAAATAACGATTCGCATGGAGTCACTATTTCCGATTTGCAAATTTTTACTACCTACATCTGGCCCTAAGTCCCTGAGTCTTGGAATGGCTGCCAAAACATATTGTTCAGGTTGTCACCAACTATTCAGGATTGACTAGTCTACTTTAGATTGGTCAATCAGAGCATATCTGAACACCAGCTGTCCATATATATATATGTCTTTTTGCTTTAAGATCTCAAAAAGTATTGAATGGAGTTACAACAAGTAACAAAAAACAAGATATCTACCAAATTTGATGTGATTCTGTTCAGCGGTTTGGGCTGTAGTCGTGTCTAAAGACTCTATGGAAAAATGCATGGGGAAAATTTGCTTTGGTACTCCCCATTTTTCAGCCCTCACTTGATGAATCACCCCAAATCATTCAAGGCAGCAGCTGAAGTGAGTGGCGTGCTACTTTTGGATTTTTTGTGAAGATTCTTCAAACAGTGCCAAAGTTAATGGCAAAACAAAAATTGCTTTTCCTTTGGAAATTGGGCCCTAACTATACCTACTGGTGACTGGGGGGGGCTGAGAGACTGGGGGTCCGGTTTAGCGCCCTGGGGGCCACCACTTCCCCAGGTCCAGGCCGATTTATCAAAAAGGGGTAGTGGGAAAGTAACTTCAGGCCACGAGTTACAGTTTCTTAACATAAGTATAACTATAACTGCTGAATGTCTGTGGTTTTGTATGGGTAAAACGTGAATTTAACTATAGCATCTCTTTAAGCATTGCATATCTTAAAGACTTTGTACAAAGCTTATATTTTTGTTTTGTAGTGTTTCCCTGTTCGTTAATATTAATTTGAAAAGCGGGGAAGATATGTGATGGGTTGAGCTACTCGAAGCTAGGGATTATTTCCTCAAGCATTTATTAATGAAAGGCCCTTGAAGTTCCAATGTGAACAGTGACTGAGATGTCCATACCCAATAATTTATTTCCTGAAATACTCACCATTTCCTGTCACCTTGTCCGCTGAATTCTAGCTTTCCAGAACATAGTCCAGGATGATAGGCTCATGCTGTTGCGGTATCACTCCTTAAGGCACCCAAGAGATAGTGAGCTGATAGTATTATATCACCTTCACAGCCATATATTTTATCTAAATTAATAGAAAGCTCTAGCAGTTTCTGAAAACTTTTAGAGCACTGGATGACTGCCAGATATCGTTAGAGTCAGCCATCAATGAACTTCGCATTTTAATACATTAGAACGGACCTGTTTTTTATTTCACGTCTTGGATGCTTTCAAAAGTGTGAAGCCTTTCATCCTATCGAAGAAGGACTGAGGAGTTTGAGTGCATTGACACACCTGGCCATGCATATATGGAAATTGTTTGGTCTGTAGACCTGAATTCAAAGCATTCCCCTGCATTTTAAGCTGATTTGTTTTTTAAATGTGCATTTTTATACTTAGGATTTAGTGGAGTGGGAGGCCTCTACAGATTGGTGAAGCTACCTTCCCACAAAATCACAGTTCCTTGCCTCATAAAGGGTGAGGATCTGCTCATTCTGTGCTGGAGTAGCCCCTGTCACCTGTATTTTTGTACACTCATATGTGTGGTCCTATTCAGTGCAGTCTTCCTGATAAATAACTACAGTTTTTACCCTATTGTCTCACACATCAGTGCTACAGAACTGCAACTGTATTACTAAGCATCGTTCCATTGTTTCGGATTTTGTAATGCACTTGACTGCACAGGAGGAAACTCTTTTCATTTCTCTTCTTTCAGGGCTTCAGAAATTAGAAATGTTGACCAGTGTTTTGCTTATTCACAGTATGGTTTTCCATTCACTAAAGGGGAGTTATCATTGATGAGTTATCAGTTCCTATTGCATGAGCTATAGTAATTATTTAAACATATCAAAAAAAAAAATTATCAAACACCATATCAAACAGTGTCAAACATGATTTAAGAAATGTATGGCTTTTGTTATCGAATGCTCCAGAAAAAGGATAAAATGTAATGTTTTCTATGTTGTTATTTTTATTAGTAGTATTAATAATAATGAAAATAATAATAATAATAATAATAATAATAATAATAATATTATTATTAACCACTTCAGTGTGGGCTATGGCCCCCAAGAAACCATACAGCTATTAAAAAAATATAAAGATCAATATACATAGAGATATAGGTCTATATATAGACGATCTAAGAGCACACTTATTGCATAACTATATTTTCAAGCATGCTCTCCACCTTTGGAATGATTCAGCTTACGAAGGCCAGGACACTAGTAACTGGATATTAAATGATTGTGTTGTAATAATTGGATGTGTATTTAAATGAATCACTATATTTATAGAAGGTACTGGCACTTTGGATTATATTATATGTATATACTGCTGTACACGGACAAATAATCACGGTTTTCACATTGAAGCATGTATCAAGCTTGTCACTTTGGATGGTGAGGGATTCTTATAGTAATACAATATTTTGTGTTAACTATATATACAATGAAACTATTTGTTGTAGGAAGTCCTGATTAACTCAAGGGGTATTCCCCAGATGAAACACGTGTTGACGGGAATGTGAGCAATCTTTGTACACCAGATTTTTCAAGAAGAATAAATAACAGTGTGATTCAACTTATGAAGATTGTTTTAATGAGAACTCTTAAAGCAACCTATACAAACATGAACTTTTGAAGTTGACGAATCTGTAACGTGTGCCGCTGCAATTTTATACTATATATAGACATATCTATTTAGATATATCTATCTATATAGATAAATATATCTGATATATCTATATATAGATATGTGTATATATAGATGTATCTATATATAGATGTATATATATAGATGTGTGTATATAATATATATATATATATAGAGAGAGAGAGCAATCACTTTTGTCAACGCATGTGTGGTTTCTCTGGGGGCTGCAATCGGCCCCCAGGAAAACCACACCCACATATAAAAGTGATCTCTATATACATATATAAGTGTGTGTGTGTTCGCCACCAGTTCTCTTGCAGTTGCAGCTTGCATCTTGAAAACAATGCACATACTTCAACTGACACATTTCAACTATAGCTTTTAGGCAGCAAGAAAAAAGTCAAGTAAGTCTGACTGTTGTCTAGTGCAGTTTTGATGCCACAAAGTAGCGCAGAAGGTGTATATGCCTACTGCAAAGGTCAAATCTGTATTTTATGTAAATAGCTGAGTAGATTAGTAAAGTCAGCCATTACCTGCGCTACAATACAAAGGAAATATATGTGCGGGCGGGGGCTATGGAGTGAAGAAGGGCACTTTTGCTGGGAGGTAGTGAGGGAATCCGAGGAGGAGTCATGGGAGTGGGATCACCAATAACGATTGTTGGACTGGGCGCTAGAGGGGCTAAAGACTGTGACGATTGGTATATGACAAGGTGCAGTAATAGTGTGTCTTTTTTGAGTGTCTTGAAAGAACTTGCTGATTGAGGGAAGAAGCGAAGGTTAGGTGACCTCTACTGTTGCACATATCACACACACACGCCCACCAGCAATTTTGTGACTGTCTACATAGGCTAGTGTTTTAGAGCAACAGTTTAGACAGTAGCAGAGATGGCATCTCATTGAATGACTGCTGCTCAAGCCCTCACTCGGGTTATAGAGGATAGCTCTGACGTAGGATCAGAGACCGAGACAGCGGATACTGAGACAGCATCTGAGGGATTGGACAATGGCGCAGACTCTGGGAGTGATTTTTCAGTCGGAGGAGTCCCATTTGATAACTCCTCTTCCATTGATGATGAGGAAGGTGATGATGCTGTCCTTTCGCAAACACAGTCTGTGCAGCGGGACAATAGCGGGTTAGGCCAACCCAGAGAGCAGGTGCATGCAGCGGCAAGCACAGAGAGAGTGCTCTCTTGGGAGCTCCCCAATTTAGTCCAGCCCCAAATTCCACAGCCCAAATCATATCATGGAGACATCAAAATTATCTATCACAAAACAACCTGGTTTTGTAGGCAGGCATCTGCGTTTTTGGTCCTGGGCTCGGCGCCATATAGGGAAACATACCAAACCCAGACATTCCTGAAAACTAGACATCTGGGGGAGTCCACAGAGGTGTGAATTGAATGGATTCCACAAAGTTTTCTTACCCAGAATACCCTACAAAGGTGAAATGTTAAATAAAAACAGATTTTTTTTGCATTTCTGTCACACAAACTCTAGGAATATGCTGGGATCCACACAATTCCTACCACCCAGTGATTTCCCACCTGTCCTGATATAAACGCTACCCCACTTGAGTGCCTGTACCTAGTGCCTACGTCAGGAATGGATCACCCCAGGGTCAACAGTTGCCCTCATGTGAGGACCAACATTGACCATTGTGTGATCTATTCCTGTTGCAGGCTTTAGGCCTACCCACACAAGTGAGGTACCATTTTTATCGGGAGACTTGGGGGAATGCTGGCTGGAAGAAAATTTGTGGCTCCTCTCAGATTCCAGAACTTTCTCAGATTCCCCTTGATGTCTAGTTTTCAAAAATGTATAGGTTTGCTAAGTTTCCCTAGGTGCCGGCTGAGCTAGAGGCCAAAGAACACAGCTAGGCACTTTGCAAAAAACAGGTTAGTTTTCTTTGGGAAAATGTAAAGCATCCATGTTGTGTTTTGGGGCATTTCCTGTTGCGGGCACTAGGCCTACCCACACAAGTGAAGTCCCATTTTTATTGGGCGACTTGGGGGAATGCTGGGCGGAAGAAAGTTTGTGGCACCTCTCAGATTCCAGATCTTTGCAGCACTGAAATCTGAGAGAAAAGTGTTTTTTTTGCCAAATTTTGAGGTTTGCAAAGGATTCTGTGTAACAGAACCTGGTCCTGGCCCCACAAGTCATCCCATTCTGAATTCCCGCAGGTGTCTAGTTTCCAAAAATATATAGGTTTTCGAGGTTTCCCTAGGTGCTGGCTGAGCTAGAGGACAAAATCCACAGCTAGGCACTTTGCAAAAAACACATCCGTTTTCTGCGGAAAAATGTTATGTGTCCACGTTTTGGTTTGGGACATGTGCTGTCACGGGCACTAGGCTTACCCACACAAGTGAGGTACCATTTTTATCGGGAAACTTGGGGGAATGCTGGGTGGAAAGAAGTTTGCAGCTCCTCTCAGATTCCAGAACTTTGCAGCACCGAAATCTGAGGGAAACAAGTTTTTTTTTGCCAAATTTTGAGATTTGCAGATGATTCTGGGTAACAGAACCTGGTGAGAGCCCCACAAGTCACCCCATCCTGGATTACCCCAAGTGTCTAGTTTTGATAACATGCACAGGTTTGGTAGGTTTCCCCGGGTGCCGGCTGAACTAGAGGCCAAAATCCACAGCTAGGCACTTTCCAAAAAACACGTCAGATTTCAATGTAAAAATGAGATTTGTCCATGTTGCCTTTCCTGTTGCGGGCATTAGGCCTACCCACGCATGTAATGTACCATTTCTATCGGAAGACTTGTAGGAACACAGAATAGCAGAACAAGTATTATTACCCCTTGTCTTTCTCTACATTTTTTCTTTCCAAATGTAAGACAGTGTGTAAAAGAGATGTCTATTTGAGAAATGCCCTGTAATTCACATGCTAGTATGGGCACCCAGAATTCAGAGATGTGCAAACAACCACTGCTTCTCAACACCTTATCTTGTGCCCATTTTGGAAATACAAAGGTTTCCTTGACACCAATTTTTCACTCCTTGTATTTCACCAAATAAATTGCTGTACATCCGCTATACAATGAAAACCCATTGCAAAACTCTGGGTACCTAGGTTTCTTGATGAACCTACCAGCCCTACATATCCCCGCAACCAGAAGAGTCCAGCAGATGTAACAGTATTTTGCTTTTGAAAATATGACATTGCAGGAAACAATTACAGAGTAAAAAGTGGAAAAATATTGTTGTTATTTTTTTTCACCTCAATTTCAATATTTTTTAAATTTCATCTGTTATTTTCTGTAGGAAAATCTTGTAGTATCTACACAAATGATCCCTTGCTGAATTCAGAATTTTATCTACTTTTCAGAAATGTTTAGCTGTCCTGGACCCAGTATTGATTTCACACCCATTTCTATCACTAACTGGAAGGAGGCTAAAAACACAAAAATGTGAAAATGGAATATGTCCCAGTAAAAGGGAAAAAAATGTGTTTAAAAATGTGATTTTCTGATTGAAGTCTGCCTGTCACTAAAACCTGGGAAGATGGTGATTTTAGCACCGCAAAAACTTTGTTGGTGTCATTTTCAGGGGTAAAACACATGCTTTCTTCGGAAGCCCTTTTTTCCCATTTTCCTAAATAAACAAAATTTTAGCTGTATTTTGGCTATTTCCTTGGTCTCCTCCAGGGGAACCCAGGATCTCTCGGCACCTTTAGAATCCCTAGGATGTTGGAAAAAAAGGATGCAAATTTGGCGTGGATAGCTTATGTGGACAAAATGTTATGAAAGCCTAAGCGTGAACTACCCTCAATAGCCAAAAAAGGGCTCTAAACTGGGGCGGAAGGCCCAGCAGCTAAGGGGATAATAGATGTACAACGCTAACATAAAATGCACACTAGATGGTAAACGCTGACAAAATGGGCTTCTAAAACAGTGTGTACCAAAAAAACAAATCGTTGAGATACGTGAGGTAAGTTAGTTTGGACAAAGGGACTTATGTTTTTCTAAGAACCTTAAAAGCATGTTTTGTTGCTGTTTGAACAACTAATACAACAATACACGGACATAAAAGACAGAGATACACCTTTTCAGATGCTTAACTTCTACAGACCCAATGGCCCCTGGAGGGAATCACACATGTCTGAATTATGTTCGGCAGTGTTCTGCTTACAGTGCATCGATTTATGGCAGTTGCTGGTCCTGTACATAAATTTGTGTCTGAAGGCTGACTGTGGATAGCAGACAGCTAATCTGTTTTATGTGTGCTTATCTGCAGCTATACCAAGCAAACAATCAGTTATGATTCTCCTGGTGAACAAACAGATTTAACGTCTCTTTTATTGGCCTTTGTCACAGGAAAATGCCATCACATACCCAGCTGTCAACAAGCAGCTCTCACTTTCCCTGTCTGCCCACCGTCTAGAGTGTTTGTCAAGGCCTGTGACAGACTCGAACATGAAAACCAGGCTAACTGTGTTGGGAGGGGGAACTCGCTGATATTTTTAGCCGTAGCAACACCATAGTCACATCATAAATCTTATATAGTATAATAGAAGAAGAAAAAGAAAGCTAGTAAAAAATCAAATAAAACACGTAAGACAAAGAAGAGAAGTTAAGGAGACAGGGAGGGATAATTTAGGGAGGTAAATGGTGGGTTCTCAAGATGGGAAGAAGAACTAACGAAGCAGATAAGGGGAAGATCGTAATGTGGAAAGGCAGGTTAGGAATTACACCGAGGAACAGGAAGCATATAGTCAAACACTAAGAGACGTGGAGAAAGACTGACGTTCCCGAATAGATTAGAAAGTTGCACAAGGCAGTAGGAAAAAAAAGGAAAAGGTGACGACAGAAAGTAAAGTCAGACTAAAGGACATCAGCAGCAGAATAAATACATAACCGATTTAACAGAGAGAATCTGCTGACAAACTTTGTAATGCTAATGCAACCAATACCCCATCATGAAAACATTCGCTGCACTATTTAAAGCAAATTAGGTATTTCTATTTCTGTCCTACCTGATCCTGCCTCATGCTTTTTAATGTAAGATATATATTTAAAACTTTATGTTCTGGGACCGTTAGTTGGAGCTTTACTATCTTATTTTGTTACACTATTAGCATCACCTGACCAGAAAATGGGTGAAGTGCAGGAGCTTGAAAATGTCATGTGCATCCCAGGACCAGAAATTCGTCTAATGTGGGGGACCTATAAAAAAGAACATCTTAGCTGAATTGAAACCTACTGAAATGTGATAGGTTCCAGCACATCTATTGTTAAGTGCACTCCTACTCTCTTAGTGAGGAATAGGTTACTTTAAATGTAGGTCCTGATGCATCGCTAACAGATCCCTAGTCACTAGAAAGATGAGAAACATGTCAATCATTGCTTCTGCAGTGTAGGATGTTCCCACACACATATTTCCTTTTCATGTGCCTGCAGTTCAGGGATCACACATACACTTTCATGCTCAAGGCAATCAAATCATTATATGTGATATCTTCCCTACTTTGTTTTTAATCTTGACATAGGTAACATTGTGCTTAAAGTAAAGATTACCTTTTTAACACCTATAGTCAATTTTAATTTAACTTTTTCCAGTCCCTCACCCATTTCACTTTCTCTGGTATTTGTTGATAAAAGATCTGCAGCAAAGAGTTCTCTTGCGGGCCCGTCAGGCATTTCAGCACTGGTCTGACGAGGAGCAATATCCAATGATGAAGCATTCACTTAATGGTGAACGAAGGCCTTTGTTCCTAATAAGCAAATACTTGTAGTGACCTTCAACTCCACTTCCAGTTGGTAGTGTAGAGCCCAACACTTCAGAACAGTGTATTCTTTGTTGATGTTTTTTACCAGGTCTCTATTGCTTCTGGTAAATAAATAACATTGTTTAAAAAATAACTAAAAATGTTTCTAGCTGGGGAGGGTTTCACTGAATCTTGAATCACACATCACAAACAATGAACTAAATTGTTTACTAATCTTTCAAACACCTGGATAGTGCCTTAAGGACCCAATTGTCATATACAGGTCAAACTGGAATCATCATATTTTATTTCTTTTTAAAGGAAGTAAATGCTGACTTCCTCTACCACTCTGCTTTCCTACAACAATGACAGTCAGTAGTGGAAATAGAAATCTGAAGTAAGCAATCCATTATCCTCTAAACAGGAGCTAAATGTTCATTAACTCAGAAAGCATATCAGAATCAAAAGAAATAATGAGATAAGCTGTTGACTAAGAATCCAGAGTTCCAGTGTAATCAATGGTCTCAGGGATCTTTAGCAAAGACAATACTAGAATTCTTAAAAATCAAAAAACACTTATTAACCGAGGTAAGGAAATTATGTCATACTCTGGAAGAACTTAGAACCACATTGATGTGTTTTGAATGGAAAATAACTAAAGGAAAAATGATTGCTTCCTGACATTCTTAAAAATACATGATGTTGTATCAAAAGCACCCACCTTACACCATGTACAAGAAACAGAGGAGAGAAGGTGGCCTTAGGACCTGAGCTGCCGACCTTGGAGTTGGTGGATCAGGTTTGGGTCCCCGGTGATGGCTCAACATCATGTGATTTTGGGCACATCACCTAATCTCCTCGTGCTTTAAGACAATGAATGTGAGCTTGTGTGATGTAAGTGGTAGTCAAGTATAGTGCTCCAATGCCTTTGGGGCAAGTTTTTGATACATAAACTCTGAAAAAAGAAAACAGTGGGAATAATTGTAGGCTCAAAGCAAATATATATAATATATATGCTTATGACCTTAACTTGTATGTGCAATCAGTCATGATCCCACAAGCTATCAATAACTGATAATGTTGTATTAATTAATGGTTTTACAGATTCAGAGTATGCTGTCACCAAGATGCAGTCTTCCATCACATGACTCATTGCAAAGTCTGATACATGTTTATTGCCAGAACGTTTTCTAAAAATGTAAGCATAATATCAAGACATTGCTACTAATTAAGGTGAATGACAAACTAGATGTCCTGTCGATATTCACTCCGCTCTCAGCCTTAGACCTCCAGCAAAGGTTTTCTGTTGATCTCAAATCAAATCATTTCCCCAATGATTCCCAGTCACATGCCAGTGAGAGTCTTCATTAATCTGCATTGCAGCATTTTTAACAGCTAATCATGATATCTTTATTATCAGGTTGAAGGTGTCCTGCAGACTTGCTAGAATAGTACAGTGCCATAGGTATTTTTTTTAACCTGTTGTGCACAGAGGTTGGCTCAGTGCCATCCTCTGCACAAGTCCTTGTGTGCTGAGGATGGCTCCATGCTGTCCTTGCACCAAGGCGGTAATCCCTCTGCTGCGGTCATCCCCATCACCGGAGGCTTTTTTATTTTTCATTGAAATGAAGATCAGTGTGTATGGCATGCTGATGTCATTACAATGAAACGGAATGTGAAATGTGTTGATCAGCTTATTTCACTTTCAGTGCATCAGTACTCAGGAGGATATCTCACCTCCCCCCACCGAGCACCAATTTGGGTGGGAGAGGTGTCACTGGAAAGCAGGGAATCTCTCCTTTCCAAAGGCACCTTTCCCTAGAGGATTTCAGCTTTGGATTGCCACAGGAGGGCCTATTTTATAAGGCCATTTATGGGTTTTGATGACCATCCCAGGCACCGGGCATAGCCACCACCCACTCTTTCATCCCCAGCAGATACTGCCCCCTGTTAGGGTTTGTGGCTCCCCATAGATTCCAGGGCTTTTCATCTTATGGAAATGAGGAAAATGTGTTTTTGTAGGCAAGGGATTCTGGGTAAAACAAACTGGTATCAGCCTCTCAAGTCACCCCATACTGGTTTCCCATAGGTGTCTACTTTGAAAAAATGTAAAGGTTTGCATGGTTTTACTGGGTGCTGGGTGAGATAGGGCCCAGAATTCACAGCTACCCACGTTGCAAACAAATGGGTCAGTTTTGAGTGAAAAAAATATGATGTATCCAGGTTGCGTTTAGGGCCATTTCCTGTCTTGGGCACTAGGCGTATCCACACAAGTGAGGTACCAATTTCATCAGAAGGTTTCGGGGATCCCAAGGCCCAAGGACTTTGTGGCTCCCCATTGATTCCAAACATTTCTATCATAGAAATGTGAGGAAAATATGATTTTAGTCAAGGTTTGAAGTTTGCAAGGGATTCTGGGTAAAGCAACCTGGTTAGAACCATTTCCATCACCCCATCCTGGATTTCCCTAGGTGTCTAGTTTTAAAAAATTTACAGGTTTGCTAGGATTCCCTAGGTCCCGGCTGAGCTTGGGCACAAAATCCACAGCTACCCACTTAGTGGTAAAATGTGATGTATCCATATTGCCTTCTGGGCCATTTCCTGTCACAGGTGCTAGGCCTACCCACACAAGTCAGGTAACATGTTATCAGAAGGCTTTGAGGAAATGATGGGTTGAAGGAGGTTTGTGGCTCTCCACAGACTCCAGAACTTCTCATCAAAGAAATGTGAGGAAAATAATTTGTAGTCAACATTTGAGGCTTGAAAGGGATTCTGAGAGCAACAAACTGGAGAGAGTCATCGAATCACCCCATTCTGATTTCCTCTTCATGTTTCGTTTTAAAAAATTTACAGGTTTACTAGGTTTTCCTAGGTGCCAGCTGAGTTAGAGCCCAAAATCCATACCTATCCACTTTGCAAAAAACAGGTCAGTTTTGAGTGGAAAATGTGATGTATCCATGTTGCATTTTGGGCCTTTTCCTGTTGCGGGCCCTGAGTCTTCCCTCACAAGTGAGGTTTCATTTTTAATCGAAGACATATCGAAGCATAGGATAGTAGGAAATGTACTATTACCAATAGATGTTGCTGCATTTGTGCCATCCAAATGCAAGCTAGTGTGTAAGAAAGAAGCCATTTTGAAAAATACCCTCTTAGTCCTATGCTCCTACAGGTTCCCACAAATTCAGAGATGTACAAATAACCACTTCTCCTAAACTACATATTTTCTGCCCATTACAGAAATACATAGGTTACCTTGATACCTATTTTTCACTTTACATATTTCTGCGTATAAATTGGTCTATTCTCAGTTCACAATAAAAAAACACCATATGGTGCAGCTCTAGGTACATTAGGTTCTTGGAGAAACCACAAACCCTAGTTATCCCCACAACTGAAAGGGTCTAGCGAACATAATGGTATATTGCTTTTGTAAATCAACCATTGTGACAGAAAGTTACAGATGAAAACATTGTCACAAATGGCTGTATTTCCCTACTAATGTTCAATATTTATTTATCTCAACAGTTAGGGCCTGATTTAGAGTTTGGCACATGGGTTACTCCATCATAAATGTGTCATATATCCCCTCTGCTGTACTGCAATTTCCACATAACATTATGGAATCATAATAAGACAGAAGGCATATCCGTCATGTTTGTGACAGAGTAGCCCCATCCACCAAGGTGAATTGGAACTGTGTATACTTTTAACACATCTATAGATCACCCATGGGTTTCACACTGGTTTGCACCACAAACTGGCATTTGGATGAAAGCACTAAAAACAGGAAAGATGGGTTATGACTTTGAAAAATGCCAAAACTGTATTAGAAAAGTGGGTTATTTTATTCAGCTCTGCATGTTCCCAAAAGCTGGGATGATGGCGACCTTAGCATATCAAACCACTAGTTGATGCCAGTTTTATTAAAAAAAAGACAGACACTTTTATCCAGATCACTTGTATGCTATTTTTCACAAAAACTTCATAATGGAGCTAGGTTTTGGCTATTTTCTCTGTACACTCCAGGACAGTCAACAAGCTCTGGGTACCTTTAGAATCTCCAGCATGTTGGGAAAAAGGATAACATTTGGTGTGAATAGAGTATGTCAAAAATAAGTTATGGAGACCTAAATGCAGACTAACAAATAGCCAAGAAAGGGCTTAACATTGGGGTGCGGGGCCTACCAGTAATAGGGTTAATGAAACATTGATAATTCCTCTCAATAACCATTAACGTAACTTGTAGTTTCTCCCAATTTTCTTCATTAACTGAGTTACTTTTTAATTCCTATCAGAACTGTCTAATAAACATAATCAGCAGCCACAACATAGGTAATTTAGCGTTTTCCAATGTTTTCCATACCTGCATCCTGATACTCAATGATCTGGAAGATTTCAACATTGGAAAGACTGACTCTCAGGTGTACAAAGGATAAGCTAAAATTCTTTCTTTCTGTCAATGGGAAAAGGAGAAATGATGGTAATAAGCTATGTACTGTTTATCATTGCTGCCATATTACATTCTCAGCATCTGTGCTCTCCCAGTTATTCATTTATAGTCACTACCATACGGCAAGAGAAACTATGGTCCATCTTTATTTCAGCCAGATAACTAGTATTCTGATACAGCAATTAGACATCCACTGCTGTAGAGCTCTGTCTTCATTAAAAATGTGTAAGCCTAATCATTACAACTTTTAAATATCATTCTGCCTTTTCCAATTGACTTTCATTTAAATGATTGAAGCTTTTTTTCCCAGTTTCTCTTATCAATTTTGTCTTTTCTTTCACTGTTTGATACAAGCTGTTAAATGGCCCTTTTTGGTCAGCTTAGTTCAGACCTATCAGTCGTTACTCTTTTAACAGTGTTCAGGGATTTTTTTTTTGGTGGGGTATCGAGTCTTTTCATCCATCCACACCACTTTCCACATAATAACTCCTGAGCTTGACCCACACCATACAATAAAGGAACATTTGTCCAAGGATATTTCAATCCATTTTTGTAAGGGCTCCATCCAATGATTTATTTTATATTTGGCATAAAGAATATAAAATTATTCACCCAGAGGCACATGATGAAAAATGGACAGCCTATTCAAATGGGACCCTTAAACTCGGGTCAAGCTGAAAATTACTGATCTGCGTTAATGAAACAAGAAGTGATCTACTTTGAAGTAATGTAATTTAAATATAATGCTAACTGGGAATAAAGATGTATGCTTCATTATGATGTATTCAGATGTATTACTGATTAAATTATTAGCAATCATTCATTGTCAGTATCAACACTGCTACTCCTAAAAATACACCGTGAATGGAACCACGTCCTCCCCTTTTTTTCAAAGCTCCCTTTGTAAACAACACAATTTTCAAGCAAAGCAGACCACAAATAGGGATGTGTGAAGTTGCATAGTATTTGCTGTGTGGAATAATTATAACCCATGAGAGAACTTCAATAATTGGGTGCACTACTCAAATGTTGGTTTATAAATGATCATTAAGCTTTTCTGATGAATATTAATGAGATAATTAAATTAATGCTACTATTTTATTTTGAAGTCAAACCATCAAACCTTGTGTACCTTTTCCATGCTTCTGTCTTCTACCCTATCTGTTGCATGGATAAAATACGTGCAACATGTACACTAAGTATTTACTTACTGAATTACGCAAGACAGAAGTTACATGACATGCAGTGCTGTGAAAACATTTTGTTTCTGGTAAGTAAAAAGCATGGAAATATCAATTTAACTACAAAATTCAGCAAAGAAAATGTAAGTGTTCTCAAAGTGGAATGTCACTTGCATGGTATAGCAGTGTGTGCCCCTGACCTAAGAGCCCGACTCCTTACACTTCTGTTATGCTGACTTTATTGTGGCTCTAGCATCAAGCCAACCTAAGCGTGTGCTCGTAGAACAAGGCCTTCTCCTGACTAAGGCCCTCATTCTGACCCTGGCGGTCTTTGACCGCCAGGGCGGAGGACCGCGGGAGCACCGCCGACAAGCCGGCGGTGCTCCAATGGGGATTCCGACCGCGGCGGTAAAGCCGCGGTCGGACCGGCACCACTGGCGGGGTCCCGCCAGTGTACCGCGGCCCCATTGAATCCTCCGCGGCGGCGCAGCTTGCTGCACCGCCGCGGGGATTCTGACCCCCCCTACCGCCATCCAGATCCCGGCGGTCGGACCGCCGAGATCCGGATGGCGGTAGGGGGGGTCGCGGGGCCCCTGGGGGCCCCTGCAGTGCCCATGCCACTGGCATGGGCATTGCAGGGGCCCCCGTAAGAGGGCCCCTACATGTATTTCACTGTCTGCTGCGCAGACAGTGAAATACGCGACGGGTGCAACTGCACCCGTCGCACAGCTTCCACTCCGCCGGCTCGATTCCGAGCCGGCTTCATCGTGGAAGCCTCTTTCCCGCTGGGCTGGCTGGCGGTCTGAAGGAGACCGCCCGCCAGCCCAGCGGGAAAGTCAGAATTACCGCCGCGGTCTTTCGACCGCGGAACGGTAACCTGACGGCGGGACTTTGGCGGGCGGGGTCAGAATGAGGGCCTAAGTGTGGTCCTGGACCTGTCCAGTGACCTGGAGGAGTGCATCTAATGTGCCCTTAATGTGGGCAATGGACTACTGTCTCTGGTCTGTGCGTGGCACATAAAACTGTGGTGGCAATACACTGTTTTTTGGAAGGCTGATAATGTGAACAAAACCTATTTGTGTCACTGAGAGTGAAGTCTTCCATCCCATCTTCTGTAGAGTTACACTCTTATGTGTATGCCCAAAACACTGCACTGGTAACCCATGTGTATGTCGAGTACATGCATCTTTGTAGTGTGTGTAGCACATGTACTGGGGTAGGGGTTCAGACTTGAGTGATTCATAGTGCAGGACAGCTTCCCCAGGTAGTTAAAGTGTATATCCTGCTTTCTTTTGACAGAGTCAGACACTAAAGCAAGGAAGATGGCGATAGAGCTGGTGCCCTGTGGGCCCTAAACGGGGTATGACATCATTCAACACAGGTGTCACACAGTTGCAACACAATACAATTGTATGACTCCATAGTCATAGTAAATGATGGGAACTCCACAATCTACAGGTTCTTCAGACATTCTGCTTGTGTAGTATGAACAACTCACTTCTCTAGTCGAAAGCCATGTAAAGGAAGACCATTTTAATCCTACCTGTGACCCTGAACATTTGCCTGGAGAAAGTGTCTTGTTGGGTCCTAACTTTGAGGTACTAAGTAAAGAAAGGGTGAACACACTCCTTAGTAAAGAAAATTTAAATACATTCCTTAAGTTATAGATATAATTCTTAGCATAAGTGATAACCAAAAATCCATAATTTTAAATGCCCAATTGCACAGATCTCAAGTGAAGTGCAAGGATATTATGAACCTCTGCATGTATAGCATTAGGGCCCCATTATAAGTTTGGCAGTCCCACTGCACCACTGCCAAACTTGCAGAGGACACCACCACCATGGTGGTTGCATCCGCCCAGGGCATATTGCAATGTTCCAGCTGGGCTGACCGGTGGGAAAATTGTAGTACGTGGTTCCCGACGGGCTGTCCAGCAGAAACAGTACTATGATATTGATCTCTGCTCCCTTAAGGGAACCAAAGCCAATACCGTAGCACACAGCACCCACAGAATGCACACTGCCTGCAGAGCAGACAGTGCACATTCTGACAGTGTCCTCTACAATGTCTATGCCATGTGGCCCCTGGCACTGGCTTTCCACCAACCTTCCATGCCGAGGTCTCAGCTGTGAGATAGCTGGAGGAAAGCTGAGTTGTAATCAGCCCATCAGCTGTCTCCTGACCGACGACAACTCTGACTGCTGTCTGACTGTCGGGAACCATTCCCTGCAGGGACGGCGGTCCCCTGGAGAGTCCACCCACCAGGGTTGTAATGTGGTGGTCAGACTTGCACAGTTGCGGCAGTAAGACCATCAGTGTGATGCTGATGGTCCTTGGACCACCAACCGCATATTCAGGCCCTTAGTTTGCAGCAATGGGATACTCCCTGGCAGAAATGCTCTGCCTACCTTTACAGAGATCTTGGCTTCCTACGAAGGAAATTATCTTTTATGCATAGATTCTTGGCCTTGATAAACTATGTTTAGCGCATAGTGAAAAGATTTTTCAATGTAGCCATTTTTGCTACCTTTTAAAATTACTTAGGCAAGACACTTTTTGTGTAGCTGCGGTTTATGAAGTCATTCATAGAGTGTGTTACAGAAGCACAGTTTGATCCTTCTGTCTGGCCCATATGTTTCCCTCTAGTTCTTATAGCTGAGTTAGATACTTGCAAAAATATTCCTCAGTTATAAGAACATAGACCTGGCTCTCTATTCATTAAATTGGAGAGGCAAGTGAATATACTATTTTCATTTCCCCAATAACTATTACATTCATTTGTAAGATAAAGTTGCTAAAGCATTCTAAACAAAAATATTATAAGTGATAAACCACCCCAACCATAACTTAGATATTGCAAATTCCCTATATGAATTAGAATATCCTCAGTTGTAGTATATTTTACTTATAATACATTTTGCCCCACGTATGTAGGCACTTTGATCTCTCTCTCTAGCTTCTAGTGCAAGCTCTAAATGTCTAGTATTATGCTGTTAAAATATTTAGAGGCATATTTATACGCTGTTTGTGCCGGATTTGCGTTTTTTTTTTACGCAAATCCGGCACAAACTTAACTCCATATGTATACTTTGGCGCTAGACCCATCTAGCACCAAATTTACAGAGTTTGAGTCTTTTTTTACAGTGGAAACCTACCTTGCATTAACGAGAAGCAAGGTAGGTGTTCCAGGGCAAAAAATTACTCTAAGGCCTTTGCGCCTTATTTATACTCCCATGCAAAAATGACGCACTGGAGGGGGAGGGCCTTAAAAGATTACTCTAAACCAGTTTAGAGTCATTTTTTAACGCCTGGGACAGGGCAGGCGTTAAGGGACCTTTGGGCTCATTTCCATGGTCTCTGACCATGGAAGCAGTCTACAGGTGCCCTTCCCTGCCTCCAGGGACGAACCCTGCCACATTTGCCCACCCCTGGAGGACACCCATGGATGGAGGGACGCATCTACGGTAAGTAGAGGTATTTTTTATTTATTTTGTAAAGTGGCATAGAGGGGCCTAACGTGGGCCCCCCTACATGCCATTGTGCCTAATGGCCATGCCCAGGGAACAGAAGTTCCCTGGGCATGGCCATTGGGGAGGGGGGCATGACTCCTGTCTTTGTAAGGCAGGAGTCATTTCAATAGGGGTTGTGCATCAAAAAATGACGCTAGTCATGTTTGAGTCAATATTTTTGACTCTAACCTGACTTGCACCACTCTTTGACACACAACCCCCATTCTTCCCTACGCCTCCGCTGCCCGGTTAGAGTCATTTATTTTTACTCTAACCAGGCCGCAGCACCGGCTAATATCATTCCATAAATAAGGTGCCCAGCTGGTGCGTTGGAATGGCGTTAGCCGGCGGTAAACTTTTTGAAGCAAATCTGCGCTAGCGCTGATTTGCATAAAAAAGTATAAATATGGGCCTTAGTGTTAATCTGCCATTGCAATTTTCACTTTTGAATTAAGGTGCTATGTATACCTGAATCACAATGTAAAATGGACGTATTCTGAATTAAAAGTTCAGTAACTCCTTTTATAATTCAATGTACTATACACTTTGAATTGTTGCGGTAGGAAATCGGTCCTATTTCACATATAATAAAGGTAAGCCAGAGTTATGTAGGTATGAACACTTTTCACTGTGAAATGTTTTCAGCATTTGTGATTGAAAAATATCCCTCCCCTTCATTCAAAAGCAAAAACAAGCAAAACGTGGGAAATGGCTCTGTAGTTCATTTCATCATTCCGATTACTGTACTGTAGTGACTAGCATGTAATGGAATGTAGTAGCAATGTGGAATCTAGAATATAGTGATGTGGGGGATGAGAAGGGTGGAGGAGAATGTTATGATTCATTCTTCTAAAGGTGCATAAGGACAGTTACAGCTCTGTATATATATCCTGTACAAATAAAGAAGAAATTAAGTAATCTGATTGCTGTGATGATTTACTACACCATTTTGGCGATGAGCAAGGACTATGAACTTTGTGAGGAATATCAGCAGATGGTGAATTTCATCTATTTTTCACAAAAAACAAGGACCTTGAAGAATTTCATGGACCAGATCATGAGTTTTATTTT
This sequence comes from Pleurodeles waltl, assembly GCF_031143425.1. NCBI lineage: Eukaryota > Metazoa > Chordata > Amphibia > Caudata > Salamandridae > Pleurodeles > Pleurodeles waltl. The sequence continues at coordinate 913,582,027 of NC_090445.1, forward strand.
CTATTTTGCATACGGTCTTGGGTGTTAATCCTGACATTGAATACTGAATACCTAAACTGAAGTCTGAAAACCGGAGGACTTAGTTGGAGTGCATCTTTTAAATGGTCAGTGTTCGCTCGCTGTCATTGCAGCTTTCTTCACATGCTGCGACATTTCTGTAACAGCTGCTGTTGCTGGGTTCTGGTGTGTTTTCCGTGGAGCGCATTTCTTTGGATGTAAGCGTTGTAGTTGCACAGCACATTTTCAGCGTATGTAGACGCTCAGCACGTTTCAAACAAGCCCCACCACCTATGAAAACAAGTTTTTTTTTCTTTTTTCGCTGGCTTGTTATTTGCGGCTGACATTTTGAACCACTCAAACTCATATGTGGAAGTAAATACTGCCTTTACAATATGGGTGTTTGTTTTTACTGTAAATAAACAAGTCATTTTACAAATAATATTTTTGTTGTTTTTTTTTTATACTGGAAGAACATGTCAACTAGTGGAGACCCACATGGTGGTGGCTTGGCACAACTACATTTGAATTCATCAAAATAATTGTTGGCACTGCCAGGAGAGGCAGTGGTGCAGTGGAGTGAGTGGTAGTAATATTTCCTAAACTATTTGGATAACCTGGAGGTTTGCAATGCTCCACTCACACCAGAAAGAAAATAAAGGATTCTCATGTATTGCTTAGGACAAGAAGGCTTACGTATTTACAATGAACTACAAAAAGAAGATAGAGGAAGTGGAGATGTTTTCACAAATGCTATGCAGGATCTTGAGGGAAATTTTTTCACCAGCTGTATGCACTGTGGTTACATATCATGCGTTTTTTCAAAGAAAGCAGGAAAAGCATAAGAACATTGATGACTATGCTTCCTCCTTAAAGAAGTAAGCGAGATCATATAAATTTGGAAAGTTGCATGATGAATTAGTACGAGACCAGATTTGTTATGCACACTAAAAACAAAGCTATACAAGAAAGGTTATGAGTAGAAGGGGAAGCAAATCTTAATGTCATTATTGCAATGGTAAAAAAGCAGAATTATGAGATTGTTGCACTAAAGCCACTTTAGAACAAGACAAAATAATGTAGAAATGGTAAATAAGGTTTCAGCAGGAAGACAAAAGTATAAGCCTACTGGAGGACGTGATGTTGATGTTATAAAAGGGAACAGAAAGGGAGACAACATAAGTGAGGTTACAAGTTTTAATACCTTTAATGGAAGTTGTTATCAATGTGGTAGCATGGTTCATTCGGCGAGATTTGAAAAGTGCCCAGCGAAAAATGCAAAGTGTATTGAGTCTGGCATAGTTGGACGTTTTGCCAGAGTTTGTAAACAGAAGTTCAAGAAGAGTGCTGACAAGAAAGTTGCATGTGTGAAAGAAAGTGATGAAGAGGAGTCATCAGGAGAGAGTGAGAAAGCTGATGAAAGGGTCAAACATAAAAGAGGTAGTAAAGTAGTGTTGAATATAGCTGAAGGAAAAGGTACTAAGCCATTGTGTTGGGTATCATTTGGAGGAGTATCTTTATAAGTTGCTGCTGATTCAGGTTCTCCATTCACCATCATATCAGAGAATATATGGCATAAATTGTTCATTAACAAGTTAGGAGAGCATCTAGAATTCCCAGATATTTCCCCAGAAAGTTATACTGGGGATAGAATAGATATAGTAGGGTTCGGAGAACTAGTTTTTACATTTAAGGACAGGGAGACAGTAGGTAAACTGTATGTGGCCAAAGAAGGACCTTCTGTTTTAGGTTTGAATATAATTTTGGACCCCAAAAGCACAGAACAAGTCTTAGATGCACGTGAGGAAGAAGATACTAAAGCGTGGGTTTTCCAAGAGTTTCCTAGAGTTTTTAAAGAAGGTATTGGGAGAATCAAAGGTTTTACTCATAACATTCAGCTGAAGGAAGGAGCCACATCAAAAATTCATAAGGCTAGGAATATTCCTTTAATAGTAAGAGAGGAAGTAAAAAAAGAATTAGAGAAGTTGCTTAAACTTGGTAAAATTGAAACTGTGGAAGCGTCCGAATGGGTTTCACCTATAGTGGTAGCTCAGAAATCGAATGAAAAGGTTCGGTTATGTGTGGATTTGAAGTGGTTAAACAATAACATCATTGTGGATCAATTTTCATTACCTAGGATCGATAAGATGTTATCTTTAGCTAGGCAAGCTAAGTGGTTCTCCACATTAGACTTGTCCACGGCTTACCACCAAGTAGTTCCAGAGCGTAGCAGCAGACATCTTACAACTTTTTGTACACCATTTGGATGTTTCCAATTCAAGCACATGCCATTTAGTTTAGCGTCAACAGCAGCAGTATTTCAGAGACTGATGACACAACTATTTGGGCATATACTTGATGTAACTTTCTTTCAGGATGACATCTTAGTAATGGGAAAATACAGAAAACAACATGATGACATTTTAAGTAAATGTGTATCTGTTTTGGAAGGAAAAAGTTTAACATCAGAAAGTAGTAAGTGAGTAAATGTAAGTTTGCTCAGAAGAGTGTTACTTATATATTAGTCATGAAATTAACCAAGGAGGATTTCAACCTAAAAAGAAATTAATTGAAGCCATTGTAAATGCACCCTCTCCTAGATCGAAGGATGATTTAATATCCTTTTTAGGTTTAGCAGAATTTTACCCAAAGTTTGTAGAAACATTTTCTCACAAAACGCATGAAATGAGGTTATTATTGAAGAACAAAGCAAAGTTCGTATGGAGTGATAATAGTCAAAAAAGTTTTGAAGGTATAAAAGAGGCAATTGTAAAGGCTCCACTTTTGGAGGGTTTTAACCCAGAGGCACAAGCAATCGTCACCATTGATGCAAACAGTAAGGGACTCGGTGGAGTTTTAATGCAAAAGAACAAAAATGGAAAGGAGTGCGCTGTTGCATTTGTTTCTCGGTCACTATCACTGAGTGAGGAGAAGTATTCTGTTATAGAAAGAGAGGCATTGACAGTTGTGTGGGTGCTGGAACATTTTTGCAAGTTTGTTTGGTGCAGGAAATGCATTGTAAGATCTGATCATAAACTGCGCATAAAATGTTTGACGACGGAGGGTCTGTCTAGAGCGTTTGTAAGAATTGCAAGGTTGTCAATAAGATTGCAAGATTTCCTTTATGAAGTACAACATGTACCAGGAAACAAATGTGACTGCAGATTTTCTTAGCAGAATGTCGTTACCTTTGAAAGAACTAGATGAGGATCCCTGGAATGAGTGGTGTGTAGCTGGAATTTTCACAGTTGGGGTTGGAACAAGTAAACAAAAATATGTTTGGATAGAAGAGTATGAGAAAGATGTAATGTTGAAAGAAGTAAGAATCAAGATTGTGAATGGATGGGAAGAATGTGGAAATAAATGAGGAATTGAAGGCATAGTGGGAAGAAAGGAATGAACTGGGTGTTGAGGACATTTTTGTATGGAGGAGTGGAAAAGTTTTTCCTCCTTGTGGTGTTAGGAAAGGGTTAATAGCTATTGGCCATGAAGGACATTCAGGAATAACTCGTACAAAGAAAAGTATAAAGGAATTGTATTGGTGACCTAAAGTTAATTTAGATGTTGAAAGATTTGTATGTAACTGTGTGGATTGTGAGATGAGTGACAAGACTCAGAAAACATTAAATCCACCTGTGTCAACATTAGGGTGTCCAGATATATGGTGGAAGGAAGTTGCTTTGGATATAATGGGTCCCATTACATGGAAGGATGGTACATGCAAATACATAATAGTTCTCTTGGAAATGTTATCTGGATGGATACAAATGGAAGTAGTTTAAAGGATCAACACGAATGTTGTTATTGAGTTCTTAGAGGAGGCATTCATAACAGAGGGGTTTCCAGCTACCATATTGACAGACAATGGTGTACAGTTTAAGTTAGAAGAGATGAGGAATTTTGTGAAGTTGGCTGGTATAGAGCAACAATTTCACAGCACTGTATCATCCTAGAGGTAATGCTGTAGTTGAAATAGTAAATAGAGTGATTAAAGGTATTGTGCAAATAGCTAACAAAAGAAAAAAGAATTGGGAATATAAACTGAAGATCATGCTATGGTCATATAGATCAACACCTCATGAGTCTGTTGGGGAAAGTCCTCTTAGTTTAATAAAGGGTCGGGTACCTTTTTCCAAATTAAATCTAGGATGGATGTTAAGGAGCAAGCAATTGATTTGGAACACAGAGTATGTAAGGAAAAATATTTTGAAGTCTCAGGAAAAGAATAAGGTCCATTATGAAAGTAGACATGGTGTTAAAATGGTGCATCTAAAGGCTCGAGAATGGGTGAGAGTAAAATCTTTCAGGAAAGTGGCTAAGGGTGAGAGCCGATTCAGTGAACCTAAAAGGATTAAAGCAGTCAGGAAAAAATACAGTAGAATTGGAAGATGAGAATATATGTCACATGAGTCGTTTTGAATTGGCTAGGAGGGCATATGAAAATATTGTATGGAGGATAATGTACAAAGAAATGATATACAAAGATTCAAATATGACAAAAATTGGTGGATTCATTTGGATCAGGAAAATGAAGAGAACTATAGAACAGACGTAGAAGAAGTTGTGTCACAACATGTGGAAGAAAGGTCTGATAATTTTGGTGATGGTTGTGATAAGAAGAATGACAAATTGAAAACGATGGGTGACAAAAGGAGAAAATTTGGAAAATGTTGAAAAAAATAAAAAGGCTGAAAAACTTTCTGTGTGAATGATAGGTTAATGCTTTTCTGTTAAATGATTTATTTTCTTTCTTAGTTGTTACGATGGGAGGAAGTGGAGGTTGTTAAAGTAATTGGAATAGTGTGTATTGTTAGTATTAATGTTTATGCAGATTATATTGCTTTTTAATTGTATAAAAGGGGATGTGTAGTGACTAGTATGTAATGGAATGTAGTAGCAATATGGAATCTAGAATGTAGTGATGTGGGGGATGAGAAGGGTGGAGGAGAATGTTATGATTCATTCTTCTAGAGGTGCATAGAGGCAGTTACAGCTCTGTATATACATCCTGTATAAATAAAGAAGGAATTAAGTAATCTGATCACTGTGAGGATTTACTACAAGTACCCCATAAAAAGAACAATACAATCAGCATCTTTAATTTAGTGTTGCCTATAACCCTTATGCCCTTGACCTTCTGAAAACCTTATCTGTTCAAAATTAAAAGACCGACTACATTTCATAAAGTGATGTTGTTCCTTTCCCCATTCTCATTATTCACGCATATTCTTTTGCTTACTTTTCAGCTGCTGAGAGAGGGCATTTCCCATTTAGGTCTGGCAGTGACAACACAGACAACTTGAATTTTCTTTCAGATCTTTTAAAATCAGTGAATAGTTATAACACTATTAAGGCACAATGGGTCAGCAAGACAGATTGGCTTCCCCAATGTTTTTAGACCATGGCACTAAGAATACAGGAGCTCATCAGAAAATATTTTATGTCGGAATATCATAGTGAAAAATATAGTCTGACCCAAATATTATGTCCTAAATATCATTTACAAAAATATATTTCCATTGAGTATAGATTTTCTATAATTACCTCCATTGGGGTGATATTTTGTTAACAATATTTAGGACAGAATTATAATGTTAGATGATAATCTGACTGTATATTCTAGTTCCCAGCCCTTTCATGTACTCCCAATTTGCTTCTCGGCCCAGTCCACAAAATCTCAGCATTAAAGTCACACATCTCCTAGAGCACCTTTATTCCTCCTTTCTTGTTGACAAGTGACTTTGAAGTGCTACTGGAAACAAATGCCAGTCTGAAGGAACACAATTTTTTGTCATACAGTTTTCCACAAAGTGGGACATTCTGTATGCTTAAATGATATTTACATGGTCATTTTTAGCCACTCATTTTTTTCAAATTTCCCAAGAGAAAACTTTTTCCCCTAGATGAATCCCTTCTCATAAACACTAACGGGAAAGGCTCTTAAAAATGTCTCTCAAAACAATAGTTGTACATGTATTTCCAGAGATGAATGTTCCTTAAGTTGTTTGTAAATATACACAAACTAACATTCTTGCTAACTTTCTCTTCACTTTTCAAGGTCACCCCCTAAAATGTTTGAGATCCTGACCCTTCATTTAAATATACCGAAAGACAATAACACTTGAAGATTTCTTTTATTTATATAAGTTCCCCTTATGAGAGAACAATTCCACCAGTCCTATGTAAATTACTGTGGTCTAATTCGTGAAATTCAGGGAATTTTACAATACCCTTTTTTTTGCAAATTCCTGAAATTGCACCACATTGTGAAATTATGCTGCATTCCTAGAATTATACCATAAGAGCAGTGGAATGCCAGGGCAACAAGAATGGCCAGGACAAGGACAGCTGTTGTTCACTTGTGTTTTGGTGCTATTTTACCGTGAAATACGTATTGGTATCTAAATGGACGCATGGATGCATTTCATGCTAAGTGCCAGATTTTCATTTCGCAAGATGATGCACAATAATATCTACAACCTTATCCAACTAGGGACCACAATCTTAGTCAGGGTAAGTCACAACACAATCCAAATTATCATGTGCCCACACTCTGGTAGCTTGGCACTGATCAGTCAGGCTTCACTCAGAAGGCAATGTGTAAAGTATTTGTGCAATAACATACAGTAACACAGTGAAAACACTACAATAATACACTATACAGGGTTAGAAAAATAGGTCATATTTATCTGAATAAAATAAGTTCAGAGCTTCATTGATCCAATATGGCAAGTCAAGATATTACTTTGTAAAGGTTTAAAAGAGGCTCAATCCTTAAGAATCAGTGGTTGTATCCTTGTAACACACAGTACCGGGGATGCGTAAAAAATAAGGTGCTGTATCAGATTTCCAGTTAGAGTCCTGTGCTGCCTTGTTCCGGTCGGTTTTGCCGCAATTTTCCAGTCGTGATGCAGGTGCTGCGTCGCTTTCTGCAGGCATTGATTTTCTGACCCCCAAGGATTCCTTAAGGGGTCATGTCTTTGTTAACCCTGAGACTTAAAAAACAGGAGGCAAGCTCAATTCAAGCCCTTGGAGAGCACTGTAGGAGGAAGGGAGAGTCCTTCCAGCAGAGTCAGGAGCACCAGGCAGCAGGGCAACAAACAGGGAAGCAGTCTTTCAGCAAAGCAGTCCAGATGTGTCCTTTGGCCAGCCCGGCACTCTCCCTGACAGAGTCCAGGTGTAGGTCCAGAAGGGTCTGATTTGGTGGTGTCAGAGGCCCAGTTTATATACCCAAAAATGCCTTTGAAGTGGGGGAAACTTCAAAGAGTTGTTTTGAAGTGCACAAGCTCCCCTTTCAGCCCTGTCCTGTGTGCGAGGATCCCTGTGGGGGCTTATCAGTCCTTTGTGTAAGGGCAGGCCACTGGCCCTTAAAGTGTAAGAGAGAGCCCCTCCACCCTTCCTTCCCAGAGAGACCCATTCAGAATGCAGATGAATGCAGATGTGACTGAGTGTCCTGTGTTTATGGCTGTCTGTGTGCAATGCACAAAGGGAGCTGTCAACCAGTCCAGTCCATTTGTGGACTGGAGATAGGCTGTAAGGCATAGATGGCAGTAAGTGCAGAGAAATACCCACTTTCTAAAACTGGCATTTCCAACAAAAAAAGTAATATCAAATACAACTTCACCAGTAAAAAAGATTTTCTATTACAATTCTGGCCATACTAAACATGACAGGGCTACTCGTTCCAGATCAGAATCTACAACATAAAGGTATTTGATGGCAATTCTGATGTAAGTCCATGAGAGGAGCAGGCCTTACAATAGTGGAAAACGAACTTGTGAGTTTTTTACTACCAGGACATGTAAAACGCATAAGTACATGTCCTGCCTTTTACTTACATAGCACCCTTCCCTTTGGGTTACCTGGGGCCTACCTAAAAAGGGGAATTTAATGCTTGGCAAGTAGTTTTAAATTCTAAGTCGAAGTGGGAGTGACACTGCACACACAGGCCTTGAAGTGACAGGCCTGAGACATGGTTATTGGGCTACTTATGTGGGTGGCAATTTCAGTGCTGCAGGCCCACTAATAGCATTTAATTTACAGGCCCTGGGCACATGTAGTGCACTTTACTAGGGATTAAGAGGGAAATGTAATATGCCAATTTGGTAGGAACCAATTGGCATACCATGCTTTGGTGAGACATCACATGCACCTTAGCACTCATCAGCAGTGGTAAAATGTGCAGAGTCCTGAAACTAGCAAAATCAGGTTCAGAAAAATAGAGAGAGGCAGGCAGAAGAAATTGGGGGATAACCACCCTAAGGTTGTCAGGTCTAACATGTTCTCCCCCATCTGAAAGTAGGGAAAGCTACCCAAAACCTTTGGAGCTTTCATCACTAAGGCAGAAGAATGTGGAGAGACCATCAGCATTAGCGCAATCAGTCCCTGGGCAATGCTCCACCATAAAGTCCATTCCCTGTGGGGAGATGGACCACATGAAGAGTTTAGGATTTTCACCCCTCGTCTGCATTTGCCATATAAGAGGACTGTGGTCTGTCTGAACCTGGAAGCGAGTCCCAAAAAGGTATGGTCTCAGTTTCTTCAGTACCCAGACCACAACAAAAGCTTCTCTTTCAAAGGCACTTCACTTCTGTCCCTGTGGAAGCAACCTCCTACTAATAAAGGCTACCAGTTGGTCTAGGCCCTCCTCATTCAGCTATGCTAAGACTGCCCCTGTGCCATGCTCTGAAGCTTCCAGCTGTACTGTGAATTCCTCAGAGTCACTAGCCTGTTAATGAGCTCATCAGCTCTGGGGATGGGGTGTGGTCAGTCTTGGTGACTGAATTGAGATCCCAGTAGTCCAGACTCAACCGAAGTTCTGGTTTGGTGCCCAGTGGGACATCCTTTGGTACCAACACCACTGGGCTGGACCAGGGACTGTTAGAGGTTTCAGTCACCCCTAAAGCAAGCATTTTGGCAACTTCCTCCTTGATGCTGGTCTTCACCTTGTCTGACAACCTGTGAATGTTGTTCTTTACAGGGGGATCATCTCCCGTGCCAAAATCATGGACACACAGATGTGTGAGCCCTGGGATTGATGGAAAACATGGAGGAAAACTGTCTCAGTAACTGGTAACAGTCACCTTGCTGGTCTAAGGTCAGAGAATCAGAGAGGTTGACACCATCCACTGATCCATCACTTTCTTGTGCAGAGAGGAGGTCAGGGAGAGGTTCACTCTCCTCCTCCACACCCTGATCTGTCACAAGGAGCATGCTGACTTCAGACCTCTCAAAGTGAAGCTTTAGTCTGTTTATATGAAGCACACTTAGGTGGTTCCTAGGGGTCCGGAGATAAATAAGTGATCTCCTTCTTATGCTCTTTTACTTTGTATGGGCCAGCCCACCGGCCTTAGAGAGCTTTGGACTCTACTGGTTCCATTACCCATATTTTGTTGCCAGGTAGAAACGCCACCAGAGTGGCCTTCTGGTCATACCAGCATTTCATTACCTCTTGACTAGCCTCAAAGTTGCTTTTGGCCTTTTTCCAGAAGTGGTGCATCTGGTTGCGGAGGGTCAACATGTAGCTGACAACATCCTGGGGGGTTTCCTGGGAGCCAATGTTACCATGTTTAGGTGAGACATCGCATGCACCTTAGCACTCATCAGCAGTGGTAAAATGTGCAGAGTCCTAAAACTAGCAAAAACAGGTTCAGAAAAATAGAGAGAGGCAGGCAGAAATAATTGGGGGATGACCACCCTAAAGCTGTCAGGTCTAACATAGTCTCCCCCAACTGAAAGTAGGGAAAGCTACCCAAAACCTTTGGAGCTTTCATCACTAAGGCAGAAGAATCTGGAGAGATCATCAGCATTAGCGCAATCAGTCCCCTGGCGATGCTCCACCATAAAGTCCATTCCCTGTAGTGAGATGGACCACATGGAGAGTTTAGGATTTTCACCCCTCATCTGCATTTGCCATCTAAGAGGACTGTGGTCTGTCTGAACCTGGAAGTGAGTCCCAAAAAGTTATGGTCTCAGCTTCTTCAGTACCCAAACCACAACAAATGCTTCTCTTTCAAAGGCACTTCACTTCTGTCCCTGTGGAAGCAACCTCCTACTAATGAAGGCTACCAGTTGGTCTAGGCCCTCCTCATTCAGCAATGCTAAGACTGCCCCTGTGCCATGCTCTGAAGCATCCAGCTGTACTATGAATTCCTCAGAGTAATCGGAGGCCTGAGCACAGGTGCTGTGCACATGGCTTCCTTAAGGGAATCAAAGGCTTTCTGACAAGCCTCCATCCAGATCACCAACCTGGGCTGCTTTTTAGACGTCAGCTCAGCTAAGGAGGCCACAATGGTGCCATATCCCTCAACAAATATTCTGTAGTGGCCAGTGAGGCCTAGGAAGGCTCTCACTTCAGTTTGAGTTTTAGGTAGATGCCAAGACATGATTGTTTGAGCCTTTGCATAGAGTGGCTGCACCTTGCCACCACCTACCACGTGTCCAAAATACACCATGGAACTCTGCCCACTCTGGCAGTTATGGCCTTGATTGTCAGTCCTGCCTGTTGCAGGGCCTGGAGCACCTATTGGAAGTGAAGCTGGAAAATCTAGATGACAATGTTGTCTAATTAGGTGGCACCAGCCAGAAGACTGTCAAGCAACCATTGAAAGGTAGCAGGGGCATTCTTCAAGCTAAAAAGCATCACTTGGAATTGGAAATGTCCCTTAGAGGTTGAGAATGCTGACCTCTCTTTTGTCCCCTTAGGCAAGGCGATCGGCCAGTACGCTGATGTTAAATCAAAAGGTACTGAGTAATTTGGCAGTCCCTAGCCTGTTAATGAGCTCATCAGCTCTGGGGATGGGGTGTGGTCAGTCTTGGTGACTGAATGTAGACCTCAGTAGTCCAGACAGAACCGAAGTTCTGGTTTGGTGCCCAGTGGGACATCATTTGGTACCAACACCACTGGGCTAGACCAGGGACTGTTAGAGGTTTCAGTCACCCATAAAGCCAACATTTTGGCAACTTCCTCCTTGATGCTGGCCTTCACCTTGTCTAACAACCTGTAAATGTTGTTCTTTACAGGGGGATCATCTCCCGTGCCAAAATCATGGACACACAGATGTGTGAGCCCTGGGATTGATGGAAAACATGGAGGAAAACTGTCTCAGTAACTGCTAACAGTCACCTTGCTGGTCTAGGGTCAGAGAGTCAGAGAGGTTGACACCGTCCACTGATCCATCACTTTCTTGTGCAGAGAGGAGGTCAGGGTTCACTCTCCTCCTCCACACCCTGATCCGTCACAAGGAGCATGCTGACTTCAGACCTCTCAAAGAGAAGCTTTAGTCTGTTTATATGAAGCACCCTTAGGTGGTTTCAGGGAATCTGGAGATAAATAAGTGATCTCCTTCTTATGCTCTTTTACTTTGTATGGGCCAGCCCACCGGCCCTAGAGGGCTCTGGACTCTACTGGTTCCATTACCCATATTTTGTTGCCAGGTAGAAATGCCACTAGAGTGGCCTTCTGGTCATACCAGCATTTAATTACCTCTTGACTGGCCTCAAAGTTGCTTTTGGCCTTTTTCCAGAAGTGGTGCATCTTGTTGCAGAGGGTCAACATGTAGCTGACAACATCCTAGGGGGTTTCCTGGGAGCTTTCTCCCACCCTGACAATGCTCAGAGACCCCCTTATAGGGTAACTGTAGATGAACTGCAAAGGGGTTGAACCCTAACCCTCTCTGGGGCACCTTTCTGTAGGCAAAGAGAAAGCATGGCAAGAGGATGTCCCACTTATGCTTCATGGCCTCAGGAAGGCCTGTAATCATGCACTTCAAGATCTTGTTAAATATTTCAACTAGACAGTTGGATTGTGGGTGATAGGGTGTGGTAAACGTTTAAGTTACACCTCATGCATCCCACAAGTTATTACCTCTGTCAGACACAATCTCTTTGGGGAACCCCACACAGGTAAAGATCCCGTCAAAGTTCTGGTCACCGCAGGGGCAGTCACCGTCAGAGACACAGGCCTTCATTTCAACCCTGGTGGTAAATTCCGCTTACCGCCGTGCCGACGGCCGCCAACATACTGTGACCGCGGCGGTAATCCGCTACGGGTATTATGACCCACACAGAGAAATCCACCACTATACAGACACCCACACAAGTCTGCCACACCAAAGGTCAGTGATAAACTGGTGATAGCAAAACCCACACCGTCACGTCAACAGGAATACGCCCACAGTATCACGACCCGCAAATTAACGCGTGGTCTTTCAATAGCGGTAAACCACTGGTGGTACACACCACCGCACTCAAAATACACACACACTTACAAAACATAACCACATTGGACAATTCAAAATACACACAAATGACACACATACACACACCACACCCACATTACCCACAACACTATAAAACACCCACCCACATTACCCACAACCCCTTACAGCGAACAATTTTGAAGAAGCAGAGAGAGAGAAAAGCAAAGACCACACTATCATCCAGAGGCAGAGAACACCATTACACATACACCATCCACACACCTCACAGCACACACCCCAACACATCACCCATGGGGGACGGTATGTTACGTGGTATCAAGACACCAGATTGCTGTATAGAGGACTGGCGGTGGCCCCCCACCTCCTCTCCACAACTAACAACATGGGAGGAGCAAGTCTTGGCGATCATGCATCCTGAGGGCCTCACAGGAGTAGAAGAGGGACTGGACTCTGCTAAGTTAACTCTTCACTACTATATCCCCCACCCTACCTGCTTGCCTTCACTAACTCCTACCCCTACCCTCACCCCATCACTCCACCAACTCACACATACCCCACTATCACAACCCACCCATCCCAATTCCAAGCCCTACATGCAACAACAATGCATGCACACCCATCACAGACCTGCATGGATACCCATCACCACAGCATGCCCAGTAGAGAGACTCACCAAACCCACGTAATCACCAATCAACACAAGGCCAAGGCGACAGTGCAAGCACATTAATACAGGGAAACACACCAATTGCACAAGATGGAACACACAGATACAATAACAATGTATTTACATCCCAACAGGACCCCTACCCTACGTCACCGGCCAGGAGGTGCCAGCCATATCCAGTCCCCCCACAGAAGAGGCCCACAGTGATGACAGCAGATCTGCACGCCTGGATCACGATGACCAGCCTGGCCCATCTGGGACCTCTGAACAGGACGATCAGGGACCTGGGGTCAGTGGGCGCACAGTTCACGGGACAGAGGGACAGGACATCAGGGAAGCTGGGAGGACTGCTGTGCGACACGGGGAGGACAGGCCCAGGGAAACTACTATCCACAAGGCACTCTCTAACATCATGGGAGCATACCACCATTGTCAGGAGACCATGGGCACAGTACTGGCCAAGTTTCAGGAGATCCAGCGGCTGCAGGAGGGACACTACATGGGGATCAGGGAGGACCTCACCAAAATATACACCATCTTGGTCACCATAGCAGGGGTGCCGGCTGACATAGGCAAGACCATGAGGGAGGCTGTGGCACAACAAATGGCCCCTGACACTAGCCAAACTGAGGATCTGCCTTCCACCTCCGCCGGTGCTAGTGGACAGGAGGCCCACCACAGGAACAACAGGCCACCAGCACCCCACCCCCTGCAGAAGGAGAACCACCCCGCAAATGGTTCCTGGGATCCAGGCAGAAGACAGAGAACATTGCCAAGAACCCTGCCAGGAAATAAGACTCTCCTGATTGTCACCTTTCTGTTCCACTATGTCATCCTGTCCAACTTGAACTGCCATTACTCCCCCTCCTAAGCCCCACTGGACAATGCACCTGTGATACCAAGAGACTGGACTCTACTATGGACCTTCCTCCATCATCACCCCAGCCCCTTGCACATACCCCTATACTCATTAGCCCCTAAATAAACACCCTTTAATCACAAACCAATCTGCAGTCAGTCTGATCTTTCACAAATGTATTATGACAACATTAGCAACAAATAGCAAGGTAAATGTTCATTTACTCATACCAATGTATGACAGTTGTTGGCCAGCAGTACATATAGCAGAAGGCAGAATGTGGTACCCATATCTGAAAAAAGCAAATCCAAAACGAACAGTCAGTGTCCATAACAGAGGTTAAGAGGCTGACTTGTACAATGTCCTACATTATTCTGAAATGTGAGGAGGAGTTACAGTCTCTTACCTGTGTGCCACTGGAAGTACTGCATGATGATGTTCGTTCTGTTGTCAACTTCTTCTTCCTCTGCCTCCTTTTCCTCACTGTCCACAGGCTCCACTGCTGCCACAAGACCATCTCCAGGCTCAACCTCCTGCAGAAAAGGCACCTGGCATCTCAATGTCAGGTTGTGCAACATGCAGCATGCCACGATTATCTGCCACACTTTCTTCGGTGAGTAGTATAGGGAGCCACCTGTTAGATGGAGGCACCGGAATCTGGCCTTCAGGAGGCCGAACGTCCTCTCAATAATTTGCTTAGTTCGGCCAAGTGCCTCATTGTAGCGGTCCTCTGCCCTTGTCCTGGCATTCTTCACTGGGGTCAGTAGCCATAAGAGGTTGGGATAACCAGAGCCACCTGCAAATTCCGAGGAATACCTGTTAGACACACACTAACCCTTAGGGACTACCCCATACCCAGACACCTACTCATACTGTGTGGGGACCTTGGGCTCACCTATTAGCCACACCCGGTGCCTATGGAGTTGGCCCATCACATAAGGGATACTGCTATTCCTCAAGATATAGGCATCATGCACAGAGCCATGATACTTGGCATTCACAGGGGAGATGTACTGGTCCACCAAACACACCATTTGCACATTCATCGAATGGTAGCTTTTTATTTTTTCTGTACACTTGTTCATTTCTGCAGGGGGGACAAATGCCACATGTGTACTACCATCAATGGCACCAATGAAGTTGGGGATATGTCCCAGGGCATAAAAGTCAGCTTTCACTGCGAGCAAATCCTCCACCTGGGGTAACACGATGTAGCTGCGCATGTGTTTCAGCAGGGCAGACAACACTCTGGTCAACACATTAGAAAACATTGGCTGAGTCATCCCTGACGCCATGGCCACTGTTTTTTTAAAGGAGCCACTTGCCAGGAAATGGAGCACTGACAGGACCTGTAAACTTAATAATGGGGTGAGAAAGCTAGGGAAAACAAGGCGCTCGAGTTACAAAAGGACCAAAGATCCCACAGGGTTGCTGTTTTGGAATCGTATCGGTGGTTCCAAGATCTGTTCGGTGATTTAATTGATACATTGGTATCTCGACACGCTGATGTCCTGCGCCATTGACTACTGATTTTATTTATTCACGTGCACTAGTCAGAATAACACTGGAGTATTTCATGTTTAAGCTGTGATGGATTTCTTTTTTTGATTGGAGGACTCAATAATCATATTGATAAAGACGAGTGCCCTGAAGAAGTCGTTGGGGATATAAGGAAACATTGTCCCGAGACGAAACACGTGTTGGCTGATTTGAATCATGGCTTGATCACATATACAATATGGACAAACTACAATAAATTGATTGTTACAATTTGGCCTGACTTATGTAAAAATATAACAATGTATGATACTATGCACAACAATTAATGATGGGATTTGGTAGATGAATTACAAGGAATTGAGTGTTTGATCTATAAAAAGTTATAAAAGTATCTGTTATTTACAGAAACTAAATTGTTTACGGATTGTCATAAGAGGTACCGCACTGACAGGACCTGCACTAGAGGGGGGATTCATGTCGGCTGGCGGCTAGATGACATCAGGTCTGGCTCCAATTGTGCTCACAGGTCTTGGATTGTGGCACGATCAAGTCTGTATGTGATTATGATGTGTCTGTCTTCCATTGTCGACAGGTCCACCAGGGGTCTGTACACCGGAGGATGCCGCCATCTCATCATCTGCCCCAGCGGTTGTAGCCTATGGAGGAGAACGGTTAGCAGAGGGTAATTTACCACATATGTTACACAACTGTGTCTGCAGTAATGTTAGTAAATCCGTGTGTGAAATAGTTAGTCCGTATATGTGCCAAAATGTGCTGTGACGCAGTTAGGTGCCATGCCCGGTGCCCCCCTGAAATGGCAACTGTCTGACTTGTGAGGAGGGACAAGGGGAAATGAGGTAACTGCACTGGCATTGTGCAGCATCGCGGTAGGCGGTCGAAGACTGCAGCGCAACTCAGCATTGGTTATCATTGGGCCCTATGGGTTCCAGGAGCCAATGGCCATGTACGCTGGCGGTGACGGGACACATCGCCGCGGACATGACTACCATTTTCTATCTGTCACTCACTTGATACCTGACCTTCAACAGGAGAGGACCTACACTGAAAGTGCTGCTGTGACCTGAGTCTGGAAGCGACAATGGCTAGAGTGTCTGGAGAAAGGGCCCCTGCCTTCACTGCGGAGGAGTTGGACAAACTGGTGGATGGGGTCCTCCCCCAGTACACGCTACTCTACGGTCCTCCAGACAAACAGGTGAGTACTCTGTGAGCATGATGCGTGGGCAATGCCTGTTTGGAGTGGTGTGGATGGAAGCCACAAGTTGGGGGGGCTGAGGCCTGCATGTGAGGATGGTCAGTGTATGTGCATCAGGGCATGGGAGGGAACCGGTGGGCAATGAGTATGACGATCCGGATTGGTGAGTCATTCCCTTTCCTCCTGCACCTTTCCTCTAGGTCAGTGCCCACCAGAAGAAGGGCATTTGGTGTGCCATCACCAAGGAAGTGTGGACCCTGGGGTCTATCATAGATGGAGCACCCACTGCCGCAAGAGATGGAAGGACCTGTGCCGCTGGAGCAAGAAGACGGCGGAGCAAGAAGACGGCGGAGGCCCAGCTGGGGCTGGACTCCCAATGTGGAAGGGGTGCCTGTCGCACCATGAACCCCCTGATGTTCCGCATCCTGGAGGTCGCCTATCCGGAGTTGGATGGGCGCTTGAAGGCATCACAGCAGCCACAATGGGGTGAGTACAGTTTCAGAAAGCTGACTCAGCGCGGTTTAGGAACTAGCTGGGTGGGGGGTGTGGGCTGTGGGTGCCCCTAAGCCAGGATGGTCATGCCAGGGTAGCTCTCTTGTTTGCAGGCTCAGAAGCACCCCTACCCCAATGGTACAATTGGACAGCTACTAGTGTGCAGGGTCCTGTGGGTGTCAGGTGTGCATATGTTGGCATTAGGCATTGTACCCCATTGGGTGGTAACTACCATAGTGACTGATTGGGCAAGGCCTAGTGCACAGGGCAGCTCTGTGTGTGCTGTGTCCGCCAATGGTAGTGGTGATGCTGGCATTGACCATGTGTGTCCTCTGTCTTTCCCCCCTTCTTGTTTTGTTACCCTGTCCTTGTGTGCATTAGCGTCATCTGGTGGAGGAGCAGAGGCAACAGCAACGGTGGGTACTGCATCCCACATGGCAGAGGTAGGTGAATCCACAGAGGGTGAAGGCACCAGTGGGACGGAGGGCAAGGGGAGCTCCACGATGGGGACAGGAGGGGATTCCAGTGACAGCGATTCCTCCTCTGATGGAAGCTCCCTGGTGGTGGCGGACACCTCTGTGCCCACCCCAACAACAGGTACAGCCGCCACCCCCCTACCAGCACCGCCCTCCCAGCTGCCCCTCAGCGAGTTTCCCGTGCCCGCTCACCCAGGAGGGTGGGCATCTCCTTCGCCCCAGTCACCTCAGGCCCTGCCCCAGTCAGCCCTGCTGCCCTCAGTGAGGAGGCTATTGACCTCCTGAGATCCCTCACTGTTGGGCAGTCAACCATTCTGAATGCTATCCAGGCAGCCAACAAATGCATACCTGGAGGGCATTCATTCTGGCATGGTGGCCCAACAGAGAGAATTTCAGGCTCTGGCCTCAGCACTGATGGCAGCCATTGTCCCTGTGTCCAGCCTCCCCACTCCAACTTCCACAACCCAGACCGAACCCCCTCTACCTCAGCCTATCCCAAGCACACCATCAGACCAGCATGCACACACATCAACACACAAAAGTGGCTCAGGAAAACATAAGCACCACACATCCCACAGGCACTCACACAAGCACCATACCCATGCACACATACCAACATCCACTTCCTCCACTGTGTCCCCCTCCTACACGTCCTCCACCTCCCTCCCAGTCTTGTCTCCACTCACACCTGCATGCCCTACATCATCAGCCACTTCCTCCATCACCAGCACCCCCATCACAACACACCGCTCACGTGCAATCACTACCCCCACTACCATTCACACGTTCCCTGTGTCCTCTCCCAGTGTGTCTGTGAGCCCTCCTCCCAAAGTACACAAATGCAGGCAAACACCCACTCAACAGCCTCCAGCTCATGCACCTTCACCCAAACTCAGCAGATGTGCACTTCCTACAACCTCTACCTCTACCTCCACTCCCACACCTCCTCCATCTTCCCGTCCCAGTGTGTCTAAAAAACGTTTCATAGCTAACATTAACCTCTTCCCTACACCTCCCCCCGTCCTTCCCCGAGGGCCAGGATGTCTATATCCCAGCCCAGCACCCCAGCCACCAAATCTGCATCCGCTTTGGTCCCTGCAAGTCTGGGAGGCTCGAAGGGGGCACCCGTCAGAGCTGCCAGTGTGCCACCTACAGATATGAAGGACCACCCTATTCCGCCACCTGCAAAGGTCAAAAAGGGCCCGGCTTCCAGCAGGGGAAAGTCACACCACCCACCCAGCAAGGCCTCGCCCAAACACAGAGAGGACAGTGCCAAGGTCCCTGCAGCGACTGCCAATGTGGGGAAGGGCCTCAAGACAAAGGGCAAGTCACCTCAGGGCACGATGCCTCCTGGTGAGGAGATGGTGACCACCACTTCGTCAGGGATGGCAGCGACCTGCACCATAGTCACCACCGCTGCAACGACCACCACCTCCACCGCCACCTGCACCGCCGCTGCCACAACATCAGTCTGCAGCATCTTCCCCAAGGATCAGCCGTCCAAGGCTGCCGGATGGTGTCTCCCTCCACCACAACAGACACTTGCACCACGGCCAGCACCGGCAGCATCTCTGCCGCTGCCACCGCCACCTGCACCCCCATCTGCACTGCCATGTGCCCAGTCGATACCACTCTGTTGGACGTCAGCAGCATCACCAGTGGGCAGCCGTCCAAGTCTGCTGGTGACGTCCTGGACCCTGGACACGCCACTTGAGGCACCACCTCCAGCACTGGCACGACCAGCAGTTGGCAGCCTAAGTCGCAGCAGGATGGAGTTTGGCTCTGCCCCCATGGAGTATCATGCTACCTGTTCCAGGTACATCAGGTGGCTCAGACACCCAGGTGAGAGGATGTGAACTGCCACACCCCAGGTGCAGCATCACTGGGCACAAAGCCCCCTCCAGAACCAGTGGAGAGATACATCCACTCATCCAGTCCTTGGCAGGATGAAGCACTCTGGGCACAAAGCCCCCTCCAGAACAAGTGGAGAGATACATCCACTCACCCAGTCCTTGGCAGGATGAAGCACTCTGGGCACAAAGCCCCCTCCAGAACCAGTGGAGAGATGCATCCACTCACCCAGTCTGTGGCAGGATCAAGAACTCTGGGCACAAAGCCCACTCCAGAACCAGTGGAGCATGTCACCCACTAGAGAGACTGTGGCTTTGCACCCTCCAGGACATGGCAGTGGGCAACCCACCCACTTGAGAGACTGTGGTGTTGCACTCCCCAGGAGCAAGCAGTGGGCAAACCACCCACTTGAGAGACTTGAGAGACTGTGGCTTTGCACTCCCTAGGACCAGACAGTGGGCAACCCAGCCACTTGAGAGACTGTGGCTTCGGACTCCCCAGGATCAGGCAGTGGGCAACCCACCCACTTGAGTGGCTTGAGAGACTGTGGCTTTGCACTCCCCAGGACCAGGCAGTTGGCAACCCACCCATTTGAGAGACTTAAGAGACTGTGGCTTTGCACTCCCTAGGAGCAACCTGTGGGCATGGGGCGCCCTCAAGGAGCAGTGGCGTAGTACCATCTTCCGGCTGAGGTGCCCCCCCCTCCACTTCCCCCTGAGGTGCCTGTTTTTTTTTACCTGATGCCCCTGCAGTGTTCTCTCCATTTTGAGACAGGTGTCATGTGTGGGATTCGCCCATGCTTTTTGGGACCACTGGTCCACAGACATTAACAAGGGACAGTGTACGGCCTTGTGTACTTTATGTAAATATTTGTATATACTGATTATTTGATTTTCTCTTGATATATCTGAATGTTCCAATATAACACTGGTTAGACTAATTTCCTTTTGTCCTTGCGTTCTTCCAGGGGGTGACGGGGTGTTTCTGTAATGGGTGTTGTGGGTGAGGGTGGGGGGTGGGAGGGTTGCGTGCCACGTGTGTGTGTCACTCTCTTTTCCCTCCTCCTCTCCCCTCCCCTCCCCTGTGTGCTAGGTGCAGTACTCACTGTTGTCGCCGCCGCCTTCTTTCTACTTCGTGGTGTATCAAGTAGATACACCAACATGGGTAGGATCTGCAATTCAGGCTCCATGGCGTCCTGGTTCTTCGTGGAGAGTCGAGAGGTGAGTGGATCCCCTTCGTTGTTCAGTTTCCACTGTGCTTTTGATGTCGTTGGTACCGCCCCGGAAAAGCTGGCAGATTGGTGCCTTGTAATACAGTGGGTGTTACATTTACTTCTGCCTGTCTGTTGGCGGTGACCGCCGCAGTGTTTGTTGCTACAGCCCTGGCGGTCGGAGTGTTAAAGAGGCTGTCTATGTTGGAGGTTTCCACCGTGGTGGTGATCCCATTTTTTTTACCGCCGGCCTGTTGGTGGTATTACCACCGCTTTAACACCGACCGCCAGGGTTATAATGAGGGCCACAGTTTGCATACCCAAAAATGCTTTTGAAGTGGGGGAAACTTCAAAGAGTTGTTTTGAGGTGCACAAGTTCCCCTTTCAGCCCAGTCCTCTCTGCCAGGAACACTTTGGGGGGTTATCAGTCCTTTGTGTGAGGGCAGGCCAATGGCCTTTGAAGTGTAAGAGAGAGCCCCTCCAACCTTCCTGCCCAGGGAGACCCATTCAGTATGCAGATGAATGCAGATGTTACTGACTGCCCTGTGTTTATGGCTGTCTGGGTGGAACGCACAAGGGAAGCTGTCAACCAGCACAGTCCAGATGTGGATTGGAGATGTGCTGCAAGACACAGATGGCAGTAAGTGCAGAGAAATGTCCACTTTCTAAAAGTGGCATTTCTAAAATAGTAAATCCCGCTTCATCAGTAAACAGGATTTTCTGTTACCCTTCTAGCCATATTAAACATGCCAGGGTTACTCCTTCCACATTAGAATCTATCACTTAAAAGTATATGAGGCAGGTTCTAGTGCTAGTCTATGAGAGGTGCAGGCCTCAAAGTAGTGGAAAACAAATGTGTGAGTTTTTCAGTACCAGGACATGTAAAACACATAAGTATATGTCCTGCCTTTTACTTACATAGCACTCTGCCCTATGGGTCATCTAGGGCTTACCTTAGGAGTGACATATGTATAACAAGCAGTTGCAATGCAACAGGTCTCGCATTTGCTCGAGTTAGAGCTATTATCGTTGTAAACTCCTAACTGGACTATTCTTGCCATACAAATTACAAGAAAAAAAAACACAGCGCGATCACGCTATGTAAAATGCAGCGCAATCGCACTGAAATTGAAAACGGAAAAAACTAGCGCGATTGCACTATGTAAACCTCAGCGAGATCACGCTGTGTGGAAAATAAAAAGATAAAGTAGTCCAGAAACCATGCTGAAAACATCAAGCCTCGAATGGTTTCAGTAATTTACTGGTGCTGTGTAGGTGGGCTAAACACCAAAAAAGGCATGATGTATGCATGCCTTTCACAAATGAAGGTAAGTAGATTTTAAAAGGCAAGCCCACGAACCAATGACAGTGAGTGACGTGACATAGGCGTGGTTAGAAGCCCAAAGAGAGATTACAGCATGGGACGGAGCGCTTTGCGCTCGCCCATAAAAAGGGGAGTTTAAGGATTGGCAAGAAGTTTCAAATGTGAAGTCGAAGTGGCAATGAAACTGCACACAGGCCATGCAATGGCAGGCCTGAGACATGGTTAAGGGGTTACTTATGTGGGTGGCAAAATCAGTGCTGCAGACCCACTAGTAACATTTAATTTACAGGCCCTGGGTACATGTAGTGCACTTTACTAGGGACTTACATGTACATTAAATATGCCAATTGGGAAGAACAAATGTTACCATGTTAAGGGGAGTGAGCACATACACTTCAGCACGCGTCAGCAATGGTAAAGTGAGCAGATTTCTAAAACCAACAGAAACAGAGTCAGAAACATGAGGGAAGCAGGCAAAAAGTTGAGGGATGAACCCCTAAGGCTGTCAGGTCTAACATGTACGAAAGCAAACCCTACATTTTGCGGTTGCCCAAAATTGATTTTGTGTACATAACTGGAATTTCAGCATGTGCACATGGGTTTAGTTTTAATTTTCCATTGGGCAATTATATTTTCTCTAAAGAAACCACTTGCCCCTTTTTATGATCTGCGCTATCCTTTCTCTCCCTGGAAATACACTAGCTCCTGCCAATTGTAGGAAAAGTTTTTCATCTGTTCCAAGTTTTTAGAGTTAACATCACATTTCTTGTGAATAACCACAATCGTCACTTTGCAGATATTCGCTTTTCATCTAGACGTCTCAGAAGCACCCTTATTCTCCCCTTTGCATTTAAAAATACGGTTCCAGAAATGCAGTTTATAAAAATAATTCTTGTAATCCCGAGTCAGTGCTTACTCTAGGAAATGTTAAATTTGCACTTTGACCTTTAACTTATGTGTACATAACTTTTGAGAGGGGGTTCGCCAGCAAAGTTCCTGACACGCTTTCCTTCTTAAGAAAATGATGTACAGAATAGCTCCACCTCTTATAATTTAATATTTAAGAAATATAATTCTTCGTACAGGCTTTTGTTTATTAGTGTTCCATCACGACCTACATATTACTTTGTGGGCAGAATGGTGACGTTGCCTTAAATCCTGGAAATATTCAAATAAAGTGTAATGCAAATGCTATTGAAAGAATAATGCGTAGCTCTTTCATATTTTGAGATGTTTCCTCGCCGCCATTTTTTATACATGCACACTTCACATGGAGGCAATATTCTATAAGATGCACGTCAAGATAAAACGTGATTCTCAAATGTGCTAAAATGCTTTTGTGGTCTGATTAACATTCCGCCACAAACAACCCATTGTTATGAAGAGATAATGTTTAATAAATTAAACTAAATATTTCGTATTGGCTTTCCATCTCAGATGAAAGCCATTCTTTTGACAGCAGTGGAATATGTAAATAATTCAGATGTTTACATTTGACTGGCTGTACTGCTTTAATAATTGCATTTTCTGCAGTTTTTTAATGGCAAGATAATGAATTGCCTCATCAAAATGGAGTATTAAATAAACAACCACCTTTCTTCGCAGCGAGGAAATGAGGAAGGGCTGGGTGGCTCATTAAGTTAGTTCTCAGACTTATGCTGTGCTGCATCTCCTGGGTCACAGTTCATGCTAATCACTAATAAGCAGATCTATCACACTTTAAAACAGATGGCACTTTTTTGCTTGTGTGATGATAGCTTGTTCTATCATGAAAGAACTGAGACAGCACATCAGACTCACTTTGGAGGCGTACGTTTGTGTGCACTATAAACCATAAAAATGATCGTCGTCCAGACTGACCCGACAGAAGTAGGCGTAACGGAATTATACTTCCTGTTTAAAGGTGTATGCAATTTAACCTTTCTGACAATGCAGGGCCTACAAACAACAACAATGGTGTAAAAAAATTATAATAGATTGCCCACTACAAATGGTCTTTCTCAATGACTGTTAATAATAACTGAGAGTACTTTAGAGATATGTATACAGATTGGGCACTTTGTTTTATTTTATTTTCTCCATAAAAGAAGACACATATATTTATTAACAGACATTTCTATAACAGGATTGATCCTAGTAATTGACCATACTGCGGAATAACATAGCGCCATAAAAGATGCCTGTCTGTAATACATGCTTGGGCTAGGTAACAGCTACACTTTGTGCATCCCTCAAGACAGTCACAAACACAGGAAGGGTGGGTGTGACAAAGGACTCATCTGCATTCTGATGGGCCTTCTTGGGCTTGAAGGGTTGAGGGGCATTAATATTTACACTTCAATAGGGAAGTGCCTGTCCCCACACAAATGGCTGATTACCCCCTACTGATAGTCTGGAGCGAGAGCTGGGATGTAAGGTGGACCTGTACACTTTAAGGGGCTGCATTGAAGTCACCCCACTTCAAAGCCACATTAGGTTCTAAGTGCTGTGGCTCTGTCCCCAGCAAAGGAGTACACTTCTGGACTTGGGAAGAACTCTGCTGAAGAAAAGACTGCTGTGCTGTAAGGATTGCCACTCTGCCTGGACTGACTGTTCCAAGGAACTACTTCTTTGGGTTATTTGCTGCCCTGCTGCCTGCTGATCTTTGCCCTGCTGAGGACAAGCACTGGACCCATCCTGCTGAACCCAGAGTGTCTCCAAGGGCTTGCTGGCTTTCCCCATGTTCTTCTGTAGTCTCAGGGACATCAAAGACTGGCTGCAACTCTCCTGGTGCTGCTGGACTCTGCCATCTGTGAGTCCATCCCTTTTCTGAGGTTCCCCCTGCATATCTGGGTCTCAGAAGTGGGTTCTGCAGCTGATTTCTGCAAAAACCGACAAATCTCCTTAAGTGCATGAGAAATTCCGCACCATCACTCCTTCAACGGTGATGCAGAGGATGTTCGAATGCAGCAGTTTGACAGCCTGTGTGGCCCAAGGATGACGCTCTGCACGGCTTGAGGACACATCACATTCACTTCAATGGAGTTTGATGCTAATGAGGACCCAACTGCAAGAATCAGAATCGGCACATGTGCCTTTGATGTCAACGCTTTGCTCCAACAAAGGTAATGTTTCAGTGGACCCTGCTCAGGTTCGGTAGCCCACTTACCCTCAATTACATTTGGCCTGAACTTTGGATTTGCATTGGTCCCTTGTGATACCAAGTAACATTTTGACTGCTAGTGACTCCTAAGCACTATTTTACATTGAACTTTAAAAAAATCACATCTCACCTTCTACGGATCTTTAAAGCAAGGAGCTAGTGACAAAGTCCAAGCAAAGTACACCTGAAGACTGGGAAAAAGCAACAACAAAGACTTAACAACTACAGCAAAACATACCCACAAACAAACTCTGTAAAGATGTCTCTCTGCACATACTCACACTCTCAACACATATAATTATGGACACACAAATATTGCCACATAACCTAAGACACAATGCAAAAACAATAGAAAAAATATAAAAGGAAACACATTTTGAGCAGATATGAATACATGAACAAACTCAATGCCTCAAACTGTCCTCCTATACAAGTAAGTTTGCCATTTTCAGCAGGAGCTAGTGACAAAGTCCAAGCAAAGTACACCTGAAGACAGGGAAAAAGCAACAACAAAGACTTAACAACTACAGCAAAACATACCCACAAACAAACTCTGTAAAGATGTCTCTCTGCACATACTCACACTTTCAACACATATAATTATGGACACACAAATATTACCACATAACCTAAGACACAATGCAAAAACAATAGAAAAAATATAAAAGGAAACACATTTTGAGCAGATATGAATACATGAACAAACTCAATGCCTCAAACTGTCCTCCTATACAAGTAAGTTTGCCATTTTCAGCAGGGATTCATGCTTGCAAAAAAAGAAAGTCAACTGAAAACCAGCATCATGTCACACTTTTCAGATTTATTTGTCCACCTCACTTACCCAGAGGTGTATCTACATCCAAGGGTTTCATACTGTTCATAATCAGCATTTACTTTGGAGAGGATATCTAACACAAATGAGTACTTCCTATGTCCCTTGCCATATTTCATCACATTTTAAAGGTAAGGTCAAATGTCTCTCACTGATTTTACACCAAAGCAACTTAGATATGCCCCATGTCTTCCGATACAATGTATGAACGTTCCATAGATCAATATTATCATCACAGCAAATGTTCCTCGTACCACTTTGTTGCCAAAATAGTGGAGTATGGAAATCACAAAGAGCCATGAAAGTCAGCCTGGGTATTGCCTTGACATACACACCACAGATCATTAATAACATGTCCAGTGCCAAGAAAGTAATGTGAACAAGCAGAGGCCATGGCAAAGCAGGAAATTGTTGAGGATACAGTGTGCGATGGGAGTCAGGAAAACCCCAGGATAACAGTGGGGAAGGTGTTAGAGAGCAAACATTAATAATAAAATATGAGCAAACAAATCTTATACATAACATGTACTAAAAGGCCCAATTAGAAAAACTCATGCTAGAAATGTAAAATGTGCATGTTTGAAATGTGGTTGACATTGTGTCCACATGGTGTCAACCATATTGAATTCGTTGTGAAATGTAAATGACTTTGAAAACATATTTTGATGAATCAAACTACTTTTACTGACAAAAAGATCATTAATATTGATGAACAAAACTAAAGATTTGCAATTATTATTGACTAATTAAATAATGTACTAAATATGTTTTGGAATACATGATATTATTTAAAAGTCATTAAATACTAATTAGAAGATTTATATGGTTTGGATATTACAATTGTTTTATTCTTCATGTATTAGCATCAGTCAAAAGGCCTAAGCGTTAGTGTTTTTATACGTGGACAGTGCTGAGATGTTATGCTGACTTTAATAAAAAAAAATTGCAAATACTGTTTATTAGCTATCCATTAAAAGCTCACAGTATAAATCTACTGCTTTACCACTCTTTTCATTCTGTACTCCCCTGTGATAACTACTGAAAGTTTTAACAAGGGCCCTTAGTTTCTGGTAGAAAGTAATGTTAGTTAAAATGCCATGTTCTGTACTGTTTTCTACAATGTTATTATTTGGCAGAAACTGTCATCCGGAGAAGAGTGTCAACGTGAACCTATCTTGGGAAAAGAAATAGAAAAAGTCTGAAACTGGAGAATTTGATTGGTTGTTTATTATCACACCTCATAGTCTTGTACAATAGGAGACTAGTTACTAGCTTATGGGACTTTGATTTAGCAAAGTTTCAGATGATATAGTTCAGTTGAGAGAGAATTAATTGCAGTGATGGTTACACATATGTTTAAGATTCTAACAGTTCAGATAACGTAGGCTCAAATCCACTGAATTGTTGCCCCTATATTCCTGATACCTTTCCCTGAAGACCTGCTGTTCCTCTGGTCTTCTGACAAAGACTCTGCTAACTGCTGTCTCTATTAGGAGAGGTATAACCAATGTGCATTTGTTTCCTCTACAGGTTTTTCTTTAGAAATCCAACCACGTTTGTTAGTGCCATAGTTAGATATGTACTAAATTAATTATTTGCCTCATTTTTAATTTTTGCATGTGACAAAGCCCAGCTCTACACATGCGTTTTGAATTAGAATTTGGTAGCAAGGATGTCATACACATTTATTGAAATGTATGTTTATTAATTGATTATCACAGAGTCAACTGCACATCTAATAAAATCTATTGCTATTTTCCAAATAATGTTGTTGCTTTGTATAATTCGTTTAGAGTGTTTAATGTTTATTGGTCTTATCAGACTAGAATTCTTTGGATGTTTTGGACAGTTGTGTTGTTTTTATACTGCTGTCTGGTTTTGCATATTGTTTACATGACTTTAGTATTGTTAATAAAAGGCCATAAGTTGAAAACTCAAGTTCAGTATGACTTTATATCTAGGAGGGTCGGTGGTAGTACTAGGTAGTGCTATGTATTGCAATATTGATTACTATTGCCTATTGGAAAACTCAGCTCCATATCCATTTGTCTTCACATTTCTGCATTCCATTTCACCTGTTTTCACCCCTTCTGTGTCATACATTAATTTCACATTTCATTTTACCCTCCTCCTTCCTTAATATGACCTTTCCCAAATACACCCCACTTACTACCCCTTCTCACCTAATTGTTTTTGCCCCATATCATTGTATGTTGTGAGCCCGTTGCAAAAATTGTACACATCTTTGTGCCTCTGTTGTGGGTGCCCCAAGCTGGAGACGACTCTGCTGTAAGGAGTATTACTTTACATGAAGGCTATGTCTAGGGAGCAGGCTGGAAAGGACTCTTTAAAGAACAACCACCACAAACGTGTGCAAAAAATTCAGACAGTTATTTCAAAGCTCCAGTCTATTTTTCTTATCTAAAATTAGAAGTCACAACTCTTTTTTGTTCTAGTTCCAAGGTTTATTTAATCATGGAAGGGATTGCACTGCAGACTATCCAGAGGACTGCTGTGTAACCAGAGTTGGTGTTCCCCGACAGCCACTTCCCAGAAGTGGATATCACCTAGTGTTTCGCTTTTCTTAAAAAAGCTACTTTTCTGACCTGAAGCACTTAGAAGCCAGTCTGCCCACTGGGAGAGGGAACAAGCCTGCCAACTCTACAGAACGTGTGTTTTCCAGAGTGTCCTATAAGCAGGGGTCTGCTGATGTGTGGGCCCACCAAAAGAAGGAAGACAGTGTAGAATGAGCTTCATGCCCTGAGAAGTAAGGACTCAGTCTTTTCATAATAGTGGAAATTGTTACTGTGCCTGATGTTGATCATGCCACCAACAAAAGTAATTAATCCAGCATGCTGCAATGAAGAACTTTGCCTAGCAAACTGTGCCACCACAATTAAGGACTGCACCTGAAGTGAACCCTGTTGTTACAAACAAAGACCCTGTAGCATCTGCCATCATGCTCCTGTGACCATTGACTCTTGGCATCTATCTGAAGACCCACAAGTGGGACCTCTACCCTCTGGAGAAGTCTGGCTTGTCTAGAGTCAGCACCAATCTGTGACGACATCACGCTGTGGCTCCCGGTGTTGTTCTGCTGTGGCCCTCTGACAGATCATGGACTGAACATCCAGCTGTAGTTTTTTCTTGCAGAAGTTGGAGCAAAGAGAGATGCTTGTTGTATGTCTCAGCAGATCAATGGACAAAAACTCCCAGGTTTTGATCAACCAATGGCTAAAAACGGAACTAATGCATAATCTGCACCTTTTCGCCTTGACACATGCACAAAGGAAGCTCTAATGCCCAGTGGGAGACCTTTACAGAATTAACAAATGGGGAACATGCACAGAGTTGGCGAGCTGGAGCAGATTCAATGGCACATTAGCCCAACTGCCAGTGTTATTTGTACCTGTTAACTGCTCTCAGGAGTATTACATTTTAAGGATGTAGATTAAAGAACTTTTTGTTTACTAAAGTAAAGCAACCAGGTAGGTTATTGTGCTGCTGGGTGATTGTTGAGGTCTGAACATGTAAAACCCCACACTACCTGCCTGCAAAGTCTGTTGTTGCTCGACATCCCTACCACTGGGAAACAAGTGCTTAAGAGGATGAACTTCACCCAGTTCTTCAGGATCATAGTAGGATGGACCCTGGGATATCAGAAGCAAACAAATTTGGACCCCAAGTCTGGGATCCTAAAGTCTTTGCTTGCCCCATGGCCCCCTGAATGGAGTCTGAAATAGTCCATATGGAAACACACTCTAGCACACCACAAGAAAGGACAAACTAAGTCAGAAAGAAGAGGGTAAAGACAGAGAAGATACAGAGGAAGAAACATAACAGGAG
This sequence comes from Pleurodeles waltl, assembly GCF_031143425.1. NCBI lineage: Eukaryota > Metazoa > Chordata > Amphibia > Caudata > Salamandridae > Pleurodeles > Pleurodeles waltl. Next base: position 913,611,657 of record NC_090445.1, read on the forward strand.
ACAAAGAAAGGCCACAAGATAGGCAGAAGAGAAAACGTCAGAGAGGCAAGTGAAAACAACAGTACAATAAAAGAAAAGGAAATATCGGAGAGATAAAAAGAGAGAGTCAGAAACAGTAAGGAGAAAGAAGGGAAAATAAGTGGGAAACATACATACCAACCTTCTTGTATTTTTCTTTCTTTACATGTGCCTCCTGAGCCTCCATCTGGGTAAAGAAGAACATAAAGAGAGAGAAGGTGTGAAGACCTATGGAAAGATAAAGTCAAAGAACCTAAAAGCAGGAAAAGAACATATAAGACTAAAAGACTGTAAAACTCATATCTCACTTAATAAACCACTATATAAAGATCCATGTGTCTCTCCGTTACTGATCCTCTGGTACATGCTGTCATATTGGTTCCTGTAAGTGTTATAAATGTTTAACAGACAGCTCTGACAAACATTACATCTATATGTCAAACATTTACAAAGTTTAGCATTTTTCAAAAACCAAATTCACAAGCGTGAGTTTGTTACTAAAAATGTAAAACTAATGCCCCCCCACCCTGGAAATTGTCTCCCATGTCAAAAAAACACATAACACAGTCCAGTCTATATCAGTCAGAAAAAGCTATATATTAACCTCGGATAGACTCTACTTTCTCTGACCAACAGAGCAGTATGTCATCAACAGAGCTGGAGTGGACTTTTCCACGTACTTGTAAATCAGGAGGGCAGACCGAGGGTTTAGTGGAAATGGTACTTTGTCATAATTGTGATGGATTTATCCTGTCTGCCAAATTTTAAATCCGTACCTAAGAATCTAGCAATTGTGACAATATGCAGTGAGAAGTCATAAACATTAGGATAGAGACATGGAGATCTGAGATATGAGTGATGGGATTATCTTTGAGAAAGGCACTTGTAGGACATTAATAAGCACAGGTAAAATAGATTAGATGTCAATAGACTTTTGCAGTTACGGACAAATATGTATAGATATGTGCATTATGTGCAGATATTAGGAAAAGACATCAGAATGTTACCTGACATCAGATCCTATGTCAGGAAGGAAACACTAGATAAAATTAAGGTAGTCAGAAACAGTGTACCATGACTACACTAACATATTCCTGCACAGACAGATTTTAAGGGCACTAAGAGCCAGATTTACTAAAAAGTGGTGCAACGCTGCGCTATGCCAAAATTTGCAACTCACGCTGCTTCACTTTAGAAATGCAGGGATGCGCTGTATTTACTAAAATACGGCACACCTCTGTGTTCCCTCCTGTGCCAGAACTAAATTTAGCTGCCAGTGCCATTTAAGGCATCCCTGCACTACAGTGCAAGAGTGCCTGCTTTGAGGTGATTGATTGTTTATACACAAGAAGGTGATCCTTCCTACACATAAACAACTATTCATAGCCTTTTGCTCTTTATATATGTGCTGCATAATGCACCACACATGGAAAAAGCCAAAATTAGGAGGAGTAAAATTATTCCTCCTTATAGTGCAATGCTAACGCCACCACTACAGTGGTGTGAGTTTTTGGCGCTGCCACAGATTTCAGACTTGTCGTAAATCTGGGGCAGCATCAAAAGCAATAGGTGTTGAGGTGGAATGCCCACAGCAACACCATTGCTCACCCCTCTGACGCAGAAAACTGCATCTGAGGGGGGCATATTTACAAGGTAGCGTTAAGCAACAAAAAGAGGCTTAGTGCTGCCTTGTAAATGTGGTGCACTACACACCGTCACTAGTGCATCACAAAAAGTGATGCTCTGGGGGCGCAAGGACCTTATAAATCTGGCCCTAAGTATTTCATTTGTAAGAGGTCTGCCAGTACCCTTTGGTTACAATTGGCATTCCTGGCTTGGGTTGGTGAGAGCCATATATCAGGAAAACCAGTCGCAGCTCCCAACAGAGACAATTTGTGACATATATCAAGCAAACATGGGTTAGGTTGAAATCTCCAATGCTCACCCACTGCTAAAAGTGTGCCAAGATGGAAAGTACTTAATGAAAATAACTGAATTCATAGATTGCAGCCTGAAAAGAGAACCCTGATTCGTGGGAATGACCATAACCTGAAGGATTATTCACACAATGTTTATCAGGTGAAGCCTAGTGTAATATATGCAGGGAAAACTGAAGCATTCTGTGTTTCACTTCTTCTTATGGTGAAGACATGCACTATTACTGTGCTATTGCCAATTAAATGGAGCACAACTCTGGATGATGGGTTAATTCTGCATTCAGTAAATACAATCACTGCATTACTAGCACTTTTTAGATTCTGGTATTAGTCCACCTAAATAATGACGCAATTATAATGGGGGTTGTACTGTGTTATTGATCCTCTCAATCAACCCTTCTTTTCAAAAAGAAAATAAGTTGGAAATTGGTAAGGCACCCAACATCGTGATAAGGCCTGCATCGGTAAAGGTAAGAGATAGCTTTCCATGTTTGAGAAAGACATATACAGGAAAACCATTTGATAGAATCTGATCACCATGAAAAGCTAATGACCAGTGTGGCGAAGCTTCAATTTGGAGCAGAATCCACAGCCATAAAGATGAAACTTTGCTGGGAGTTACCAGATCATGTGACACACAACATTCATCACTATCCCTTTAAAACTTGACTTAGAAAAAAAATTCCAGTACTAAAGGTACATTTCTGTATTGAGCAGCTTTATTACTAGTCTGACAGGTGATCAGCAGCAGTATTCATCCAGTCTTAGGGTCTCATTACGAGACTGGTGGGCCGACCGTTGGCCCACCAGCCCCATGGGGAGGAGACCACCACGGAGCTGAAGGTCTCCCCCGGCCTAATTACGATGTTTCCACTGGGCTTACTGGTGGGAACCTCTCTTTTAAGAGGTTTACACCAGTCAGTCCAATGGAAACAGTGCAGAGGCATTGGCCTCGGCTTCTCATGGAGCCAAAGCTAATTCCATCGCACAGAGGGAACCCTGGCACCCTCCAAAATGTGCACTGTCTGCTGTAGCAGACAGTGCACATTCTGAGGGTAAAGGGCAGGGGAGGCCCTTCACTACCCACAACATTGTTGTGGGGAGTGCAGGGGCCCCCCTGTGACCCCCAGCACTGCATTTCTGCCAGCCTCTACATGGTCAATCAATCAATCATAGGATTTATAAAGCGTACTACGTACCCGTGAGGGTTTCAAGGCGCTGGGGGCGGGCTGGGGGAGCTGTTGTTACTGGTCGAAGAGCCAGGTCTTGAGGAGTCTTCTGAAGGTGAGTAGGTCTTGAGTCTGTCGCAGGGCGATGGGGAGGGTGTTCCAGGTTTTGGCGGCATGGTATGAGAAGGATCTGCTGCCGGAGGTCTTTCTTCGGATGTGGGGGACGACGGCGAGGGCGAGGTTAGTGGAGCGGAGGTGACAGGTGGGGGTGTAGAAGCTGAGTCTGTTGTTTAGGTAGGCTGGTCCAGTGTCGTGGAGCGCTTTGTGAGCGTGGGTAAGAAGCCTGAAAGTGATCCTTTTGTCCACGGGGAGCCAGTGAAGGTTTCTCAGGTGGTGGGAGATGTGGCTGTGGCGGGGTACGTTGAGGATCAGCAGGGCGGAGGCATTTTGGACGCGTTGGAGGCGTAGTAGGTCTTTTGCTGCGATGCCTGTGTAGAGTGCGTTGCCGTAGTCCATCCTGCTGCTGACGAGGGCCTGTGTTACTGTCCTTCTTGTTTCTGTCGGGATCCACTTGTAGATTCTGCGGAGCATGCAGAGTGTGTTGTAGCAGGAGGAGGAGACTGCGTTGACCTGTTTAGACAAGGTGAGGGAGGAGTCGAGGATGAAGCCCAGGTTGCGAGCGTGGTCGGATGGTGTCGGTGGGGTTCCTAGTGCGGTGGGCCACCAGGAGTCGTCCCAGGCGGAGGGGGTGGGTCCGAGGATGAGGACCCCCGTCTTGTCCGAGTTCAGTTTCAGACGACTGTTTCTCATCCATTCGGCGATGGATTTCATTCCCTCATGGAGGTTGGTTTTGGTGGTGCGCGGGTCTTTGGTGAGTGAGAGGATGAGCTGGGTGTCGTCGGCGTAGGTGAGAATGTTGAGGTTGTGTTGTCGGGCCACTTGTGCGAGGGGGCCATGTGGATGTTGAACAGCGTCGGGCTGAGGGATGAGCCTTGGGGGACACCGCAGATGATGTCGGTGGCTTCGGAGCGGAAGGGGGGGAGGCGGACTCTCTGGGTTCTGCCGGAGAGGAATGAGATGATCCAGTCGAGGGCTTTTCCTTGAATTCCGGTTTCGTGGAGGCGTGATTTCAGGGTGCGGTGGCAGACTGTGTTGAAAGCGGCAGATAGGTCCAGGAGGATGAGGGCTGATGTGTCGCTGTTGTCCATTTGGCGTCTGATGTCGTCTGTGGCGGCGAGAAGGGCGGTTTCGGTGCTGTGGTTTCGTCTGAAGCCGGACTGGGAGGGGTCTAGGATGCCGTTGTCTTCGAGGTGGCTGGTTAGTTGTGTGTTGACAATTTTTTCAATCACCTTTGCTGGGAAAGGGAGCAGGGAGATGGGTCGGAAGTTCTTGAGGTCGTTGGGGTCTGCTTTGGGCTTCTTGAGGAGGGTGCGGATTTCGGCGTGTTTCCATTTTTCAGGGAATGCCGCTGTTTCGAAGGAAATGTTGATGACCTTCCGTAGTTGGGGGGCGATGGCGGAGTCGGCTTTGTTGTATATGTGGTGGGGGCAGGGGTCTGACGGAGATCCTGAGTAGATGGAGTTCGTAATCTTGCGTGTCTCTGTGTCGTTCACGTTGGTCCAGGAGGTCAGGAGGTTTGCACATGTGGATTGTTCGGGGGTGGGGTCTGGCGGGGGAGTGGTGTCGAAGCTGTTGTGGATGTCGGTGATCTTCCGGTGGAAGAAGGTGGACAGTGCGTTGCAGAGTTCCTGGGATGGAGGGATGTTGTTGACGTTGGCGCTGGGGTTGGAGAGTTCTTTCACGATGCTGAAGAGCTCTTTGCTGTCGTGTGCGTTGCTGTCCAGGCGGTCTTTGAAGTGGGATCGTTTGGCTTGTCTGATGAGTTGGTGGTGCTTGCAGGTGGCGTCCTTGTGGGCTGTGAGGCTGTCAGGTGTGTGTTTGAGGAGCCATTCCTTTTTTAGCTTCCAGCAGTCGCGTTTGGAGTTTAGGAGCTCGTCGGTGAACCAGGTGGCTTTTCTTCTGGCTTGGTTGTCGGTTGTTTTTTTGAGTTGCGTGAGGGTGTTGGCACAGTCGTTGATCCACAGGGTGAGGTTGTGGGCGGCGGTGTCTGGGTCGGTGGGGTCGGGGGGTGGTCTCTGGGTGACGGCGTTGGTAAGCTGGTCTTCCGTAACTTTGCTCCAGCATCGGCGGAGTGGTTGTTGGGAGCGATGGTGCTCTGTATGTTTCTTGTAGGTGATGTGGATGCAGTGGTCCAGTGGAGTACTTGGTGGGGACCCCACCATGAAAAGGCTGGTGGAAAGGGGACTTGTGATCAGCACAATGGTGCTCAACTCAGCACCACCATGGCTGATCACAACTCCAAGTGCCGCCACCCCATCGGGATCCATGATTTGGGCAGTGGTGATGGTCCCCTGGTGGTCCTACCACCAGGTTCATAATCTGGCGGTCGAAATGCCAGGAGTGCGGCGGTCTCACTGCGACAACCGGGTTTGGCTGTCCCTGTAATGAGGCCCTCAGTCTCAGAGCAATATCAGTGAACAGTGCATAGAGTAATTGATCTTACTCCAAAACATCCTCATTTTAATTAAGTGAGTCATTAAATGAAAAGAACAATAATCCATCAGAAGTAATAATGTCCAAAGTTCTTTTAGATCACAACAGCACATCAATAAATAGTGTTATGTATAACCCAGTATTTGTAGTACAAAGCATTCTGGCTTAGAAGTGTGTTAAGCATCCTGTCATGTAAAAACAGTTCTCATAGTAAGAAAATTGCAAAATACAAACTCCAAATTAGACAAGAATGAAAGAGAAAAACTAATTAAAAAATAACACAAGCATGATCCAACTCTGTCATGGCAACCAGACATATGAAATATGGAAATATTTATTCTCTTGTCAGTATATTCACCAATAAATCAAGTTTTTGAGGTGTATCAGGTAGTGCAATATGTCTTGAAAGGTCGTTAAACTCCATGACTCCAGAGTAAAAAGCAGGATTTTACTCAAGGGCTAACATGCCAAAGATTGGTTAAGAAGTGGGTGCTGAACAGACAGGGCTTTCCTGAGCCTACTGATGCTATTACCTGAGAAATTGAAAGGTGAGTTAATGTTCTCCCTGCATGGGAAGCCTCTGGGGTGTGTTAGAGTCTTCCACAATGTACTCTCAGTAAAGTTCAGGTGGTGTCTGTCCCCTCAATTACATAAAAACAATTTATGGACATTTATGGTAATCCCCAAATGGACAGTTTCCTGGGGGTGGTACAGGGGTTGACTGATGATCCTAGGCCCACTGCTGTTATCTTCAGTACTTTGTTAGGTGCCAGGGCACATCAGGATGAGTCATTCCAGAAGCAGTCCAAAAGCAGTGGTGATCTTTCTCCCTGTGTGCTGGTCTCCTGTATCACAGATGCTAGCATTGAGGTGAGCTCTGCTCACCTCAGGTATGGGCACAGGGAAGACAAGGAGTGGTGTTTCTTTGGCAGCATGAGTAGAGATGACAGTCCAAGGGTAATGCTTCCTTTGGTCTCCATTGGCTCAATTTCTCCACTATCACTAAAGGGGAAACGTTTGGAAATCATCAGTCACACTTTTGAGCAGGGAACCCACCCCCTACAGAGAAAGACATCTCGGGCAGCTTTGTTTATGTTTAAGGCTTTTCCAACCACAGCAGGTGAAAATGCTGCACACAAGGGAGCACTTTAACAGCTATATCTTTGACCTCAATTGACCAATCTTCGTTGAGTTGTCTATTTCCTGCTCCTCAAGGACTGTTGCAGCTATTAGCCCAGAAGCCTGGCCCCTGATGGAACAGAAATGTTAATGAAGGATCTTGCAGCCTTTTTTGGCTTTTTGTCCTTGAAGCTGCAACAGGAGGTCAGCCTATTGACTCTTCGAGCCTTCTGCCAGTCCCCCGGTACAAGCAGGCAGCAGGTTGTACAGTACAGTTCTCCTTGAAAGTTGCAAACAGAAAACTGGCTTCTTCTCTTCCTGAAACCTGCCCTCTTCTTTAGTTTTTTACATGGCCAGATGGGCTGATATTGAGGAGCTACATGTATTACAGTCACTAAGGATGCTGCCAGAAATGGCAGAAGAACAGTCAAATAAATTGGGGTGAGTATGGAAAATGAACTGCGTTACTAAACTCAACAAAACACCAAACATGAAAAACATTTAATAGACTAATATTGTCTTACACCATACAGGGGAGAGGTAAAAATCTAATTTGGATGGGCAACTTAGTTTTTCAAGAGGTTTAACAACAGTACTAAAGAGAAGTCCTAACAGTTGAAGTATGCTGCTGTATTGCCTTTATTCACCAGACAGAATAGTTCTTAATATTTCAAAAGACTCTTACCCACACTGGAAGCTCTAATGAACTACCAGGGATTTTTTTAATGGGGCAAAATTACACTATAAGAAATTTATGAGCAGGAGCCACATTTGCCACACATGCTCCATGATGTGCACCAGGTTCTTGCACCTACATTTGGTCCTGCAGGTCTCAACAATACTTGATAATAACATGAGTTAGAGCTATTAGCGTTGTAAATTCTTAACTGAACTTTTCTTGCCAAATAAATTGAAAATTAAAAGTAAAACAGTTTTTTTTCTCTTTATTTTTATTATTTTGCTGAGACATCCAACCCAATTACAACCTGACCAACTTCAAGCACGAATTTCATAGTAGCATACTGATAGCGCATGAAGCAATTACATTCCCATACATCCCTAACTGCTTGGTGTCCACGTCTTAGCCACCAGTGGCTCTTCCCGTTCTTAACGAAACAAAATTGGGATCCAGTGTCTCAAAGAAACTACCCCCAGTTTGAGAAAACCTCTTAAACCAACATATTCTCATGGCATACTTCCACTCCTGTTTTCTCACAAGGGTCATTTCTATTTAACCATTCTTCCGCAGCTGGAATCTGCGAGGAATACCAGTTTTTCAATAAAAGCAGCAACCTCTGTGGCAATAAAGACTAATTTTACCCATCTAAGGTGTGCCTCTGGATCATAGCCCAAAACCAGAAGCCAGATGCTAGGGACTATTTCAATCTGTAAAATCATGTTCAGGAGCCTGACAACCTTCCCCCAAAATTCTTGGACAAGTTGACAGGTGCCTATCACTTGCGTCCAGTTTACTGTGTCATCCGTTTGACAATGAAAACAAAGAGCAGGATGGCTGGGGTTAATCCGAGACCAAGTTTGAAGGGTACGGTAAAGTAACCATTTGGTGAAAAATAGCATTCTGTGCCAGTTTGCTCCTATTAGTGCCTCAAAATTTAATCGATTCACTTTCTCCCAGCTATCCTTGGATAGTATCAAACCCTCGTCCATTTCCCATTTCCTAGCAGCTTTAACCCAAAGATTGAAACTTTTCCGTTCCCCAAGTAGACTTCACCATTCACCCGCCCATCTGTTCCCCCCGGGGCCTGTCAACTCTTCACTATCTTCTGGGTATCTTGAATCTGATCTTTGTCTAAATCATCAGGACTATGGAGCAGGTGGCTATAAGAAAATCATTCCACACTGCTTCCCGTATGTTCAAACGTGTTTCCCATATATCATCAACTAGGAAGTCTCCAATTTTCCTAAAACTTGCATTTTCCTACTTCCTGGCTGTCTCTGGATTGAGCCTGGTCCCGGACCTCATCACAAACTGGGAGAGCGGGGTAAAGTAGTTCACATATTGGATTATGTATCTTTGATAAAAATCAGACCTCTTTTTGAAGAACCACGTCAGAGTCTTGTAGCAAACTTTTTGGAGGGATTTCACCAATAATGCAGGATCCACTATCTCATATTCCTTACAGATTAATTCATGAAGATCCTACTGAAAAGGGCTATCCGGAGAAGATATAGCTTTAAAATGAGTCGTGTATTGAGCAAAAATCGAAAAATAGTAATCGCACAGATTGGGCAGAGATAGGCCAACCTTATTCGGATCTGCTGATAATGTGCTCAGTGCAATCCGTGCAGTTTTATTGTGCCAAATAAATGAGCTTAATAGTGAATCAACTTTCTTTAAGAATGTCAACATTAAAACACAAGGAATGGCTGAGAACAGAAAGACGAACAGCAGCAGGATTGACATTTTGATCAGCGCAACTGTCGCTATGATAGACAGCGGGAGTGACCCCTACCTTGCTAACAGTGCTTCCATTTTAGATAGCAAAGGAGCATAATTGAGATCATAGCGGTCTCAGGTATCAGCCGAGAATCTAATCCCAAGGTATCTCTTGGGCCTTAGGTTCGCACAAAGAAACAATTCGGAAAGTAATTTATTAGGCGTACAACCACAGGGTATGATTTCAGTTTTACTCCTATTCACCTTGTAGCCCCCAATTCGCACAAATTGAGTGAATACTCCAAAGGCTGCCTCCTGAGAGATCTGATTATCATCCAGAAACATAATAATGTCGTCAGCATATAGTTTAATCTTCCCCATTGATTTTAGAGGGTGAATACCATTATTTTGTCAGATTGAGATGGCTAAAGGTTTGATAAATAAGGCAAATAGTATAGGTGAAAGGAGGCACCCCTGCCGGGTGCCTTGACAAACCTGCAAGTTACCTACATTAGCCAAATTAACTATTAGACTAGCTTCAGTGTTTTGATACATCCTTTGTATCAGCCCTGAGAACTGAAGAAGAAGAAGACCTCAAATCTGGATAGAATCTCAAACAGTGTTTCCCATACCACTGAGTCAAAAGCTTTTTCCACATCCAAGAAAAGGACGATGGCGGGGATTTTATTAACAGAAAAATAGTCCAGCACTCAACCAAAAAATTTGAGTTGATGCACCTGCTACGAACCCGTCTTGGTCTGAATGTACCAAGGTGGGTACAATCGCATTAAATCGATTAGCCAGAAGTTTCATAATGATTTTATACTTGGTGTTTAGTAGTGTGATTGGGAGTAATGAGTTTGGATCCTTTTTATCTTTATCTTTTTTTGTGAAGCTGACTACGTTCCCCAGGTGCCAAGAGTTAGGAATCATCCCACCCTCTAACATATTATTAATGAGCCGCAGAAGGTCGTCTGCCAAAACATTGATAACATTCTAAAAGAATTCTGCTGGAAGCCCTTTGGGTCCACAAGCTTTCCCATTCGGTAGATTTTTCACCACTTTACTAATTGTAGCTTAGTGAGAGGTTGAGAGAGGGAGACCCCCTCTTCCCTTGACAATGAGGAAATACTTAGGCCCTCATTACGACCCTGGCGGTGGGTGATAAAGTGGCGGCAATACCGCCAACAGGCTAGCGGTAAGTTCTGCCAAATTATGACCATGGCGGTGATAATTCCCATAGACAGCCAATGTCCCACACCAAGTGCCAGGGTGGAAACAACAGCCACCACGCCGGTAGCTGCCAACAGCCAGACAGAAGACGTAGTATCGTCCACCATAAACAGAAACAGAGCTCAGAAGTGAAAGGACTCAACATTGGAGACACAAGGAAGAACCAAAACGTCATGGAACCCGAACTGCATGTTTTCCCGATGATCTTCTACGTCATGCTCCACCTAGAACACCAACGCTGACGAAGACGACGATGGTGCGTTCAGCCACCTAGCACACAAGGGAGGGTCGGAGGAAAACGAGAGTGACACACACATGCACCACACACACCTGAGACACACACACCATACACACAACCAGCTGCACAAGAAAAACAATTTGTCCCTGTAAAACAGCAGAATAATGCAAGAACAATAGGAATTGACTAAAATGATTGTAATCAGATCAACATCAAAATTAATAGTTAAATTTGTCAATGAAACAGTTATGTACACATGTACACAAAGGGACACTGCCCAGTCCAATGTCCAAAGGGCCCACGTGGCCACAGGGCACAGTCTAAGGCCCAACTCGAATTCTAACCACATCTGGATAGTACACTGCAGGGGCATCAGTTTGCAAATAGGCTGGCACCTCAGGGGGAGGGGGTACCTCAGCCGGATGCGGGAACAAGCCACTGGTTCTGGAGGAGGCAACATGCCTATTGCTTTGTCCTGGGGAGTGCAAGGCTACAGTCTCTCAAGTGGGTGTTTTTTCCACCGGTTCTGGACAGGGTAACATGCCCATTGCTTTGTCTTGGGAAGTGCAAGGACACAGTCTCTCAAGTGGGTGACTTTCCCACTGGTTCTAGAGAGGGCAACATGCCCATTGCTTTGTCCTGGGGAGTGCAAGGTCACAGTCTCTCAGGTGGGTGACTTGCCCACTGGTTCTGGAGGGGGCAACATGCCCATTGCTTTGTCCTGGGGAGTGCAAGGCCACAGTCTCTGGAGTGGGTGTCTTTCCCACTGGTTCTGGAGGGGGCAGCCCACACAGTAGTCCCTGGAGGGTGGACTACATGGCGTTCGCCGGAGGCGATGGCTGCACTGTGGTGGTGGTTGGAGGAGGCTCCTGGGCTTTCCCTGCACTCATTGATGCCTGCATGGTGGTAGATGTTGGAGGAGGCTCCTGGGCAGCCCCTGTACTCACTGATGGCTGCATGGTGGTGGTTGTTGGAGGAGGCTCCTGGGCAGCCCCTGCACTCACTAATGGCTGCAAGGTGGTGGTTGTTGGAGGAGGCTCCTGGGCAGCCCCTGCATTCAATGATGGATGCACATCCACAGCTGGCAGTGGGGACCCCGTGACAGCAGGTGGTGGTGGCGGTGTTAGCCTGACAGCTTCTGCTGGTGTAGAGTGCCTCGTCTCCTCGTGTTCATGGGTCGGGGATCACTTAACCTTCCTGGCAAGAGTGGATGGGCTCTTCCCCTGTCTGCCTGGTGGTGCAGGCTCCTTCCCCTTCTTCACAGCTGGTGCAGGCTCCTTCCCCTTCTTTACAGCTGGTGCAGGCTCCTTCCCCTACCTCACAGCTGGTGCAGGCTCCTTCCACTTCCTTACAGTTGGTGCAGGCCCCTTGCCCTTTCTCACAGCTAGTGCAGGACTCTTCCCTTTCATCCTTGGTGGTGATGGCTCCTTCCCCTTCAGTGTTGTAGCTCTGGTATCCTTACCACTACAAGTAGGGGGTACTACCACTGTCCCCATGGACTGTTTGGCTGAGGTGCTGGACTGTATCCTTGGTACCCTGCCCATATTGGCAGGACAGGGGGAGGGGTAGGGAAGAGGTCAAGTTGGGAAAGGAAAAGCTTTTTAGGGATGTTGGGGCAGGAGAAGGGAGAAGTAATGGGGGTGGAGGATGAGGGAGCGGTTGTTGGAGGTGTATGTCTGCTGGATTTGAATGCAGGTGCATGGGCTGTATGCTGATGTGAGGTGGATGGCTGTTGTGTGTCTGAGTGCTTGCGTTTGTGTCCTTTGGGGGGACAGACATGGTGGGAGAGGACATAGGGGAAGCATGGATAGATGTTGTGGAGGTGTCTGCCAGTTTGGTGTGCGTTCTGCTTTGTGTGGCGATGCTGATTGTGGATGTATATGTATTACATGCAGGTGTGACTGTGGACGTAACTTGGAGGGAGGTGGAGGAGGAGTAGGAGGGGGAGACAGTGAAGGCTGGGGATGTTTTTGTGTCTGCAACGGTATGGTGTTTGTGTGAGTGCCTGTGGGATGAAGTGTGGTGCTTCTGTTTGATTGTGCCACTCTTGTGTGTTGCCTTGTGTGCATGCTCGTCTGTCTGTGTGCCTGGGATGGGTTGGGTTGAGGACAATGGGACTGGGAAGTGGAAGTTGGAGGGGGGATGGTAGAAACAGGGACAATGGCTGCCATCAGAGAGGAGGCCAGAGCCTGAATCAATCTCTGTTGGTCTGCCAAACCACCATGAATGCCCTCCAGGAATTCATTGCATTGTGGCATCTGGGATGCTAGCCCGTGGATGGCATTCACAATGGTTGACTGAAATACAAAGATGGATTTCAGGAAGTCAATAGCCTCCTCACTCAGGGCAGCAGGGCTCACAGGGGCAGGGCCTGAGGTGCCTGGGGTGAAGGAGATGCCCACCCTCCTGGGTGAGGGGGCACAGGCAACTCGCTGAGGGGCTACTGGGAGGGCAGTGCTGTTACAGGGTGTGGTGGCTGTACATGGAGCTGGGGAGGTCACAGAGGTGTCCGCCACCACCAGGGAGCTCCCATCGAAGGCGGTATCAGAGTCTGTGTTGTCCCCTCCAGTATCCGCCATGGTGTTCTCCTCACCCTCCGTCCCACTTGTTCCCTCGGCGTCAGTGAACTCTGCCTCCAGGATCCTGTGGGATGCAGTTCACTCTATCACCGGTGCCTCTGCTCCTCTGCCAGATGAAGCTAATGCACACAAGGACAGGATGACAAAAGAAGAAAGGGGGGAGAGGAACAAAGGATACACTGGGTCAGTGACTGCACCAATACCACTGTTGGCATACACAGCACCCTTACACACAGGGAACAGGCCTACACACTATGCATTGCACTACAAGTGAAATGGCTAGTCACCAAGGCATGAGGAGGAGCACACACCGCTAGCTGCAGCACACCTGGGACCCACGCAGCCCTGCCTAGACGTGAATACTAACAAGCTAGGTTACCTGTATTTGCCATGCAACTATTACCCTTTAGAGGACCTACGCTGCTACGTCTGGCCCTGCCTTAGGGGCACCCACAAACACACAACCACAACCCATATAAAACCCCACCAGCCATAATTTGTAATGATACCCACTGTACTCTCCCCCTTGTGGCTGCTATGATTCCCTCAAGCGCCAACGCAGCTCAGGGTACACCACTTGCAGTATGTGGGCCATCAGGGGGGTCAGGGTCCGACACGCACCACGTCCTCGTTGGGTGGCCATCCCCAGCTGGGCTTCAGCAGTCTTCCATGCCCAGCGTCTCAGGTCCTCCCACTGTTTCCAACAGTGGGTGCTCCGCCTTCCATAGACCCCCAGGTTCCGCACGTCCTTTCGCGACGGCACGCCATAATCTGTTCTTTTGATGGGTGATGACCTGCAGAGGTAATCCATACAGGAGAACTACATTAAACAAACAGTCCAGTCTGTCACACACTTGGCCCACCATAACCAATCCCATCACCACTGGCACACACATAGACCAGCTCACAACATTTACACCTCCAACAGAAAATCCTCACACCCCCCACCCACCCTTACACGATGCCTTCAAACACATCTCCATGCATTCAAACCACATGCATCGTGCCTACAGTGTACTCATCTGTTGGTCTGGAGGCCCACACAGCAGGTCCTACTGGGGTAGGACCCCATCCACCAGTCGCTCCAACTCCTCTGAAGTGAAGGCTGGGGCCCTTTCCCCAGTCACACGGGCCATGGTAGGTTCCAGACACTGGTCACAGCAGCACATGCAGTGTAGGTCTTCTCCTGTGTAAGGTCAGGAAACAAGAGTGGATTGAGATAGAAAATGTCAGTCACGTCCGCGGCGTTGTACACCGTCACTTCCGGCGTAGATCCCCATTGGCCACTGTACCCCATAGGGCCCAATATTATCCAATGAGGAATTACACGGCAGTTCACGACTGCCCACCGCCACGGCGCACAACGCCGGTGGAATTACCTCATCTACACCTGTCCCTCCACACAGGACAAGCGGTCGCCATTTCAGGGGGGTGAACAGGCCTATCGATAATTGCTGCGTCACAGGATAAATAGGCACGTACTTTTAAATTACACTGTCCAAAAACATGATTGCACAATGTTGACTGCTGTTGTGGTATAGTTCAATTTGTGACAGCCTACTCACTTTTGTGTCCTTTAGATACCTACCGCTGTGGATGAATAGCAGATGGAGACATACCCCCATGTACATACCCCTGGCGGACTTAGCTACATTGGAGGACAGGCCCATCATACTCACCTATGGACTGGACAGGGCCACAATCACAGAGCTGTGTGCCCAGTTGGAGCCTGACCTGATATCAGCTATTCATCATCCCACTGGGATCCCCCCTCTTGTGCAGGTTCTATCAGTGCTCCATTTCCTGGCAACAGGTTCTTTCCGAATGAGCAGGAATGTCACAGCCAATGTTCTCAATCGTGCAGGCAAGAGTCTTGTCCCCCCTGGTAAAACACATGTGCAGCTATATTGCTTTTCCCCAGGTGGGAGATTTGGCCACTGTGAAAGCCATATATTATGCAATGGGACATATCCCCAATATTATTGGGGCGATTGACAGTACATATACTGCTTTTGTCCCACCCCCCCTCGGCAGAATGAACAGGTGTACAGGAATTGTAAGAGTTTCCACTCCATGAATGTGCAGATGGTGTGCCTAGCGGACCAGTACATCTCCACGTCAATGCTAAATATCCAGAGTCGGTGCATGGTGCCTTTGTCCTGAGGAATAGCAGCATCCCAAATGTGACGGCCCAACTTAAGAGGCACAGGATGTGGCTTATAGGTGAGCCTTGGTCCCCACCCAGTGTATGTTGGTGTATGCCTCTGCTGTTAGCCAAAGAGGATAGTGTGTGGCTAAATATTGTCCCTCAATACTTGCAGGTGACTCCAGTTACCCAAACCTATTGTGGCTGCTGACCCCCTGTGAGGAATTCCAGGACAAGAGCTGAAGAACGTTATAATGAGGTGTTAGAAATGGGGTCTTTGGTTGACGGTCAGGTTACCCCATGTTCAAGTAAGGACTCTCACTCTAGTCAGGGTAAAAGAGAATCACCCTCAGCTAACCCCTGCTACCCCCGTTGGTAGCTTGGCAGAGCGGTAGGCTTAACTTCAGAGTGCTAGGTGCAAAGTATTTGTACCAACACACACAGTACCTTGATAAAAACACTACAAAATGACACAACACCAGTTCAGAAAAATAGGAAATATTTATTTAAACAAAACAAGACCAAAACGACAAAAATCCGACATACACAAGTCAAGTTATGAATTTTTAAAGATTAAACTCAAAAATAGTGCTTAGAAACACAAAATGCTTCAATGAGGTGTTAACACGGCGTCGTGACGGAGTCGTTCCCAACAAGCCAACACCAGCGGCACTGGACACGGAGTCGCGTAGACCCCCAAGTACAGTACCTTTGGTGAAGAGTGAAAACAAGTTGATGCGCGAAGTCGGGGATAGCAGCGTCTGTGTGAAACGTTGAATCCGCGCACTTCTAGCAGCGTCAGTCACAACGTGGTGCGGCGAATTCCACTGAGTCACGGACTTCTGCAGGGCTGCATCAGTGTCTGGCCTGCAAAGGTCGTCGCATTCCAGCGAAGATCACAGAGTCGGTTGCAGGCGGCGTCACCGGATTCAGCAGCGGTGGTGGTCTGAAGTCGTCCGAAGTCAATTTCCTTGGATTTCCACCAGCTTTCCTTTCAAGAGCCCAAGGACCGGATAGGGCACCACTTGTGAGAGCAGGAGTCTCTCCAGAGACTCCAGGTGCTGGCAGAGAGAAGTCTTTGCTGTCCCTGAGACTTCAAACAACAGGAGACAAGCTCTAAATCAAGCCCTTGGAGATTTCTTCACAAGATGGAAGGCACACAAAGTCCAGTCTTTGCCCTCTTACTCTGGCAGAAGCAGCAACTGCAGGATAACTCCACAAAGCACAGTCACAGGCAGGGCAGCACTTCTCCTCAGCTCTTCAGATCTTTTCCAGGCAGAGGTTCCTCTTGATGTCCAGAAGTGATCTAAAGTCTGTGGTTTTGGGTACTCTTCTTATACCCAATTTCTGCTTTGAAGTAGGCCTACTTCAAAATAAAGTCTCTTTTGAATGTGAAATCCTGCCTTGCCCAGGCCAGGGCCCAGACACTCACCAGGGGGTCGGAGACGGCATTGTGTGAGGACAGGCACAGCCCTTTCAGGTGTAAGTGACCACTCCTCCCCTCCCTCCTAGCACAGATGGCTCATCAGGAAATGCAGACTACACCCCAGCTCCTTTTGTGTCACTGTCTATTGTGAGGCGCAACCAGCCCAACTGTCAAACTGACCCAGACAGGGAATCCACTAACAGGCAGAGTCACAGAAATGGTACAAGCAAGAAAATGCTCACTTTCTAAAAGTGGCATTTTCAAACACACAATCTTAAACTCAACTTTACTAAAAGATGTATTTTTAAATTGTGAGCTCAGAGACCCCAAACTCCACATGTCCTACAGCTCCCAAAGGGAATCTACACTTTAATCCGATTTAAAGGTAGCCCCCATGTTAACCTATGAGAGGGACAGACCTTGCAACAGTGAAAAACGAATTTAGCAATATTTCACTGTCAGGACAAATAAAACACATTACTACCTTAACCATACACTGCACCCTACCCTGGGGGCTACCTAGGGCCTACCTTAGAGGTGTCCTACATGTAAGAAAAGGGAAGGTTTAGGCCTGGCAAGTGGGTACACTTGCCAAGTCGAATTTACAGTTAAAACTGCACACACAGACACAGCAATGGCAAGTCTGAGACATGATTATAGAGCTGCTTATGTGGGTGGCACAACCAGTTCTGCAGGCCCACTAGTAGCATTTGATTTACAGCCCTGGCACCTCTAGTGCACTTTACTAGGGTCTTACTAGTAAATCAAATATGCCAATCATGGATAAACCAATTACATACAATTTACACAGAGAGCATATGCACTTTAGCACTGGTTAGCAGTGGTAAAGTGCTCAGAGTTCAAAAGCCAACAGCAACAGGTCAGAAAAAAATAGGAGGCAGGAGGCAAAAAGATTGGGGATGATCCTGCATAAGAAAAAAAGTCCAACATGAGGCACATGGGCAAACCAGAAGGATAATTGAGAGGACCTTTCGCCTCCTGAAGGCCAGGTTCAGGAGCCTCCATCTGACAGGTGGATCCCTGTGCTACTCACCCAAGAAGGTCTGCCAGATAGCAGTGACATGCTGCATGTTGCACAACCTGGCCCTCAGATGCTATGTAACTTTTCTGCAGGAGGAGGAGACTGGAGATGCCCCTGTGGCAGCAGTGGATCCTAAGGACAGTGAGGATGAGGAGGCAGAGGATGAGGATGTGGACAACAGAACATTAATGATCCGTCAAAACTTCCAATGACACACAGGTGAGACAGTGCAACTTCACATTTATATGACTATTGTTGTATTCTGTGTGGCATTGGCATGCTGTCATTACCCACTTGTTTCCTCTACTTACTGTCATCTATGGATTGTCATTTTACAGATGTTGGTGATGTGACAATAATGTTGTGATGTGATCACTACGGCCAGCAACAGGTCATTCATTCTATGCTCTCACTATGTACAGTTCATTTGCAATGTTTGTAGCTGTTTCAGTCAATACAAATTTGCAATACATGAAAAACTAGTAGTTGAGTTTTATCCAAGGGTGTTTATTGTAGTGCTAATAAATTGACGGGAAAGTGCAATGGAATGGGGTGATGATGGAGGAAAGTCCAGGGTATTGTTCCAGTCTGTTTGTAGCACAGGTCCAAGGGGACATAGGAAAGGGAGCAATGGCAGTTCAAGGTAGACAAGGTGACAGAGTGGGACACAAGGGGGACAATCAGGAGAGTCTTATTTCCTAGCAGTGGTCTTGGCAAGAGTCTTTGCCTTCTGTCTGGGTCGCAGGGAACATTTGCGGGGTGGTTCACCTTCTTTAGGGGGAGGGATGCTGGTGGCCTGTGGGTACTGTGGCGGGGCCTCCTGGCCACTAGCGGCAGTGGAAGTGGAGGACTGTTCAGTTGACTGTCTAGTGGTAGGGTCCCGGTGGTGTGCAGTTGCCTCCCTCATGATATTGGCCATGTCTGCCAGCATTCCTGCTATGGAGATCAGGGTGGTGTTAATGGCCTGCAAGTCCTCCCTGATCCCCTGGTACTGTCCATCCTGCAGCCGCCAGTTCTCCTGCACATTGTCAAGGATCTGTCCCATCGTATTCTGGGAATGTTGGTAGGCTCCCAGGATCTCAGAGATTGCCTCCTGGAGAGTTGGTTCCCTGGTCTTGTCCTCTCCCTGGTGCACAGCAGTCCTCCCAGTGTCCCTGTTGGCCTGTGCCCCTGTCCCCTGAACGGTGTGCCCACTGCCACTGATCCCAGCTCCTTTATTGTCTCGGGGACGAGGTGTGGACTTGGGTCCCTGTACAGGTGGGCACTGCTGATTGATGTGTCCTGGGGACAGCGGTGTGGGTACACTGGGTGGGTGCTGTGGTGTTGGTGCCTGATGGGGGAGGCTCTGTGGTGGTCCGTGAGTGGGCTTGGGTGACCGGCTGTCCAGTGGTCCCTGTATGGTGATCTATTGTGGTGATGTTAGTTTGTCTATACTGTGCATGCTTTAGTGATGGGTGTCCATGCAGGGCTGGGAGGGCTTTCCATGCATTGATATTGCATGCAGGGCTTGGCATTGGGGTTAGTCATATGTGTAGGTGCAGTGTGTGGGATGTGTTGAGTGATGGGAGTGAGGGTGAGGGGGTGTGATGTCATGCAGGTATGCGGGGTGATAAGTAGTAAATGTTGACTAATCAGTGTCCAGTCCTCCGGCTACTCCAGCGAATCCCTCAGGATACAGTATTGCCAGTACCTGCTCCTCCCATGCAGTGAGCTGTAGGGGAGGATGTGGGGTCCAACGCCAGTCCTCTGTATGGCGAGTTGGTGTCTTGCTGCTATGGAATGTTCCTTCCCCCATAGGTCATTCTGCCTCTTCCTGATGTCGTCCCTTGTTCTTGGGTGCTGTCCCACAGCGTTGACCCTGTCCACGACTCTCTGCCATAGCTCCATCTTCCATGCTATAGATATCTGCTGTACCTGTGCTCCAAAGAGATGTGGCTCTACCCTGACAATTTCCTCCACCATAACCCTTAACTCCTCCTCAGTGAAACGGGGGGGTACGTTTGTGGTGCCATGCATGTTGTGTGATGTGTGTTGGTAAGGGTGTGTTGGGTAATGTGGTGGAATGTGTGATGTGGAGTACGTGAGGGGTGTATGGGTGTAAGTGGTACGTGTGTGTCTAGTTGTCTCTGTGCTCTTCTTCTCAGTCTCCTGGCAGCAATTGTTGTTTGTAAAGGGTTGTGGGTATGTGGGGGTGTGTTTTATAGGGGTGTGGTATGTGTAAGGTTGTCAGGTGTGTGTTTTTGGTATTGGCCAAGGTAGTGTTGTTTTGTATGTGGGTGTCCGTCTGAGCACGGCGGTATGTACTGCCAATGGTTTACCACCATTGAATGTCCGCCGTGATGATTCGTGGGTCATAATGTGATAGGTGTTGTTTTGTTGGCATAACGGTATGGGTTTTGGGACCACCACTTTATAACTGACCTTTGGTCTGGCAGATTTGTGTATGTGGCTGAATTCTGTCAGATTGGTGTGTGTGTGTCATAATATGGTGAACAGATATCTACCACCGTGGCAGTAAGTTGGCGGCTGTCAGCGTGGCGGTCAGCAGGATTTACTTCGAGTCTCATAATGAGGGCCTTAATCCCCCCAGAAAATCCCTAATGATCGTGCAGTCACTATTCTGAGTTTGAGAGTAGATTTGCCTATAGCGTTCTAGCACCACTTGTCCCACTGTAGTAGCCTCACTGTATCTTTCCCCTGTAATCGGACATTTTAAAGCATGAATCGTATTACTAGCCGCTTGATCTCGTGTTTGCCAGGCCAAAGATCTACCCGTGAAGTTACTCTCCTCATAAACCTTTTGCTTGTGAGACTGATACGCTCTTTCAGCCTAATCCATATATCTATCCAACAGGGCCAGTTTAGCCAGATCCAATGCATTCCTATTATTTTCCGTGGGGGACCGAAGATAATTATCCAACCTACTCGGAACTGCATCTTCCATCACCCTGTTTTGCAGTTTAAGATGTCACTTATCTGCCGCCTCCTGTGAAATTATAATGCCTTTAATTTAGGCTTTTAATGAGTCCCAGACCTTACTGAGAGTCCAGGAGTCTCTATTTCTACTCCGAAAATCCCTAATTTCGACCGTACAAACCTGAACCCAGCCTTCCATTTGGAGCAGTTTCTGATTAAAAATCCAACTTTTGGGCTGCAACAATTCCCGGTCTGAGGACATTAGTGTATCCAAGATAAGGATAGCATGATCTGAAAGGTTGGAATGCAGGACTCGCTGATTCTGGAAGTGAAGTGTTTTAGACACCAGAAAGAAGTCGATAGGGGACGCGCTTTTAAAACGCCTAGAGAAACATGTGTATTCTCTTTCATTTGTCAATGATGATCTCCAAGGGTCACCTAGCACCAGCATTCTTTCATAGTCCTTAAACACCTTTGCCACTCTGGGTTTGTGTTGCTTCTTCCCTTCACTGAGGAGTCAATATACGGGTCTTGGAGAAAGTTAAAATTCCCACCAATTATGATTTGCCCTGTGAGGTATAGAAAGGATTGAAAGAGCTCCAGGATCATCTACTAGAGGAGCGCACAGGCTCACAAAAGTAAGCCTCTACGTTAATATTTTGCAGCTCACCCAACACCATCGTCCGTTTCTATGACTCACAAAATCAAGGACTCGAGCCCCCAGTTTTTTAGCTAGAAAGACTGCCATACCCCTATGAGCAGTTTGAGCAGCTACAACTCCCTTGATGTCGACCCAGCTTTTAAACATAACAAAGCCCCCCATTTTGCTTACTGGGATATTGGTTTCCTGTAATAAGATTACAGGGGGGATTCAATGTTTTAACCCATTCTTCAATCGCACCCTTTTTCCTCCTATTGTTTAACCCATTGACATTTCAGGAAACAATTTTCAAAGTGGCGTTTAACCCTGCTATTAGATCATTTTAGCATCCTGACAAATTGCGCACAGGTTGGGCCCACCCTTCGATACGCCCTGTTTTATAGATTCTGTAACTGCCTTGGTAACCTTCTGTTGCTTCAACCATGCCCTGCGGCCTGTGCTGTCGTGTGTTCCATCTTGCTCATTTGTCTTACTCAACCCATGTCTACCTAATTAATTACTTTCATTCTGAGTTGGAGTCTCTTTCCCCTTCCCAACCCCACCCCCATTCTCCCTTTTACCAGCTCCCACCCTTCCGTGGCCAACACCTGGGGCCCTTCCATCTGGGCAATCCGGGCCCACCCCCACCCCCACACTCTCTCTCAATTGGGCAACCTGACATGACACCCATGTCATCGGAAGCAGCAGAGGGTATTAATAACATATAGTAACTAGGTGCACTGTGTTCTGTGTGAATGTATCAACAATTACAGTGAAACTCATCACATTGATTTTCAACCCGCCCCATCCCAATTCTGTATTGAGTGCAGAAGAGTTTTAGCTGCATCCACTGTATGGACTATATTTGACCGACCCTTTAAAATAGCTTTTAGTTTTGATTGCTGAACCAGAGTGCCTCCTTTTTGAAATACAGGAATCATTTCCTTCAGTTCCCTCCTCCTCGCGCAGCGGCGGCAGGCATATCTGAAAAGATTTAAAGGTGTAGTCACCAGGGATCTGATGTACTTTACTCATGATCGCCTGATACAGAATATGTTCTTTAATGTGAAAGTCACCAAAGATCACCAGTATTGTTCAAGGGTATTTTGCATTAAGTGGTTGCACTGCCGGTACTCGATGAGCTCGCATAATGGAGAGATCCTGATGTCTATCCATCTGTTCCGGAAGTACATGTTGTTTAATGAGGCCTGTAATCAAATCTGTAACAGTCTGCCCATTTTTGTGCCCTTCCGGGACCCCTGTGAATCTTAGATTGGATCAATGTGAGGGGTTCTCCACATCATCCATCCGGATCTGCAATTCCAGCAGATCCACTTGACATTTGGAGATTGCTGTCGCCAAGTGCACTCAGCCATCTTCCAAATCTGTGACTCGCTGTTCTTCCTCCATAATACGGGAGCTAAGTTGCTGGATATTGCTACTTATTGCGTTTAACTGTGCCTCCGTTTTATGAAACGCTTCTTTTTGTGAGATTTTTAAGGTCTTAAGTTCATTTAATATTTGGAGAAGCAGGGGTTCCAAAGGGATGCTGCCTCCTCCTTCAAATTGCTCCTTCTGTAGCTGAGGATCTGCCTGTGATCTCTCCTGTCTCTGCTGACAGGCCAGGGTTTCCATGTGGCTCATGGGGGAGCTGGTTATGATTTCCTCCCTGGAGACACATGCATCTGAGCCGTGCTGGACAAGTGGAGAGAGGGTGTCTTTGATGGGGATTGAATTATGGCTATGTAGCTGAGGCCCTGTAGGGGTCTCCTTTGATCCCCTTCCGATCTCTCCACCGAATAGCGGGTATAGCTGCTTATGGCCACAGCCAGCCTCCTGGAAATCACCACTATCAAATGCTCGGCTGGTTCCTGGCTTTAGCTGATTGCATTAATCAATATTGTCAATATTGTCAATGGCGCTAATGGGGTCTTGCAACCCTTGATCCCCATCCGTTGCCCTGGTGGACCCCCTTTCTGTTGCAGCATTATGGTAGGGGTTTGACTGTGCTGAGTCAATCAAACTAAGGGCCGTGACCAAGCCTGAGCCGGAGCCATTAACCACCGCCTGATGAGACCTGCTTGTACTCTTGCTTCAGTCAAAGCTCGCCATTTTATTCGAGGGTACAGGGTGGTTGCTTCTGATATTCCATGTAGATTTAACAGTTTTTGATGTGGGGTGGCCCTTACTCTTCAAATCCCGAGGGGATTGCCACATTGCTGGCTAAATATTGCTCCTGCACCGAGCACACATTCTGTGTGGGCAGAAGCACCTGGGGGCCACAAGCCGCACCCGTGGCTACACTGGCTGCTTCCGTGACACCCCACTGTGCTCTGGCAGCCTAGCATGGAGACCTAGCATTCTCCCCCGCTAGGAGGGTTGCTACTAAAAACGTTTCTGAGTCTTTATGCGCCTCCAGGTGCCCCTACCTGTTCTTTACTATTGTGCAATTCCTGTATTATTCTCGCTGGCATCCTCTGCCAGAAGAAAATTCTGTCTTTTTAAGGGGGGTGGAGAGGGCAGGGGGGATTCGCTCCCCCGGATCAATTTGCACTTAGTTTTCAGTCTCCCGATCGTGGTTACGGCCCTTGCTGCTTGGTCCCCCCGCAGGGGTTCTGCTCCTCTCACAGAGTATACTGCAGCTGAAGGCTGAAGGCTGCCTCCGCCTTTCCCCCTCGCTGAGACTGCCCCCCTCCGTACCCTGTACCTTCATCCAGTATGCTCACCCATTTCTGAGCTCAGAGCAAGTCACGGCCTATTCCGGGGCCACCTCCTTGTCCATGGTCAATTCCTCTCCGCCAACCTGCACACACCCACAGCACGTCCGGTTCCTCTGAACATGGATTCCCCTCTGCGCTGACAGATGACTCAGCCGTGGAACATGACGGGAGCTCCTATGCGGCAAAATCCAAAAGTAAAACGGTTGACAGGAGCAAGCCTATTCAAAGCACCAATTCAAACTACCACGGATGCCATGAGCATGAGATTTATTGGCTTCCTGGGGGGATGTGTAGAAAGGATTGTGGCTGGGATGAAAGGCAAACCGAAACCGGAAGAAGTGCCATCACATGCTGTAATAGGAGGAAGCATGACTTAGTGTGATGGCCAACAGAAATGTTCACTTAGTTAAAATGCCTAAGGAGGGCATGAAGTTGTTGCCTTTTTTTCAAAGCAGTGTAGTATTATCAGTTTTCTTTATTTACTTGTTTAGATAAAAAATAAGCTTGTATTACAAAAACAAAGGTTGAAATGGAAAGTTAACAAACTTGTGCATTTTTTGTGGTCCAACCCCCTGGTGCAGGCCCCCTCCATTGGCATGCACACCAGCATGGTATCAGGGCAGGGCTGAGCAGAGGTGGGAGGTGAACACACATTGGTCCAGCTGCCAGAACTTCCCAGCCTCTGACAGAAACAACAGCCGTGTTCAGGAGCCACAGGGAAGGCTCTGCCATCCAATCCTTCTCCAAGCCTCGCTCCTAACTACGATCACTTCCCTTAAACTTAACTTTCCTCCCAGGGTCCTTGTGTGAGCAGACAGTGGCAGAAGTCTCGCCGTCCCCTCCGACTGCAACTTAATGGTGCTAGTCTCCCAGCTATAGAAAAGACTAAAACAAAAATACAGCAAAACCTCAGGGTGAACAGGGTGCGCTCCTCGGTGACCAGGCAGGCACAAAGGGTCTTTTAAAGAACCATGTGCCCTCAGTGAGCCACGGTGGCTGGGGAAAGCTGCAGAAGGGAGCTGGTGTGTCCTGCAGCCACACCTGCTGGCAAGCAGACACGCACGCACCACACTACACCACCACCACACACCGGTGCAGCCCCGCTAACACAGCAGCATGTTCGTGCAGTATGCGATGCTGTCGGTGCCCTGCCTAGACTGTCTGCACAAACACAATGACAGATGAGAAAATAAACACTCTGCCTTTCCTTGGTGCAGCGCACAGCTCAGAAATACTCATGCATGCAGACAGAAGATGAAACAAGCATTTGCAATGCAATATGTTTCGCACATTTTGAACAAATCAAGTGTCATCTTTTGACCACTTGACTCACGAGCAAAAGAAAACTAGAGGATTCATGGCAATGCATAAGTTCAGCAGCGGCCACCTCAAATCTCAAGCGGAGGGTGGGTGGCGGTGTGGATGTGGACGGGGGAAACTTACAAAAAAATATATTTTTTAAACTAGCGCAATTGTGCTGTGTAAAACCCCGTGAGATCAAGCTGTGTAGGAAATAAACAGAAAAAGTAGTGCAGAAATCATGCTGAAAATATGGAGCCTCGCATGTTTTCAGTAGTTGGCCGGTGCGCTCGAGGAGAGCTAAAGACTGGAAAAGGCATGATGTATGCATGCCTTTCACAAATGAAATCAAGCACATTTTAAAAGGCAAGCCCACAAACCGATGAAAGTGACGGGCGTGACATGAGTGTAGTTAAAAGTCCACAGAACGATTACAATAGAGGCTAGAGCGCTTGTGCACTCGACCCTAAAAAATGACAGTGAGGAAATGTGTGTTCATGTATGAATAGAGTGAAATCGGCTTGTTACATCTGCGTTTTAATCTAGCCAACTATGCCCTTTAAATAAAATATGTTTCTGGGTACATCTGCAGGCTATTTTAACTCTTACTATTTCCAGACCCTGTAAGGCCTTTAGGACTGCCGTCAAAGTGCTCCCTCCAAACGTGGGGCTGAGCCAATCCAGCAACAAAAGCTTTTCCGAACGTTGGGCTCGATGATGAAACATACCACGCATTATGTGGGTGAGAGCACTTTTAAAAATTAAGAACTATTCTGTCAGGTAAATATGGATACTATAGAAATGTATCCCACCTGGTAGGACCCCTCTTTAGTCGATCTTCTCCCATGTCAAAGAAGACTATTGGTTAATCAATTATTATTCATAAACGGTATAGTGATACCTACACAGCAAAAAATAAATTTCCATTTAGAACGAGATCCATGGACAACCTCAAAGGCTGAAAAAAGAATGTATATAAAACACTAAATGGTATCAATGATAACATATCGCATCGAGACAGTTTAGTTCGACTTGTGCAAAATGTTAATATTCAAGAACTCCATCAACCATCAGTTTTCATATCCTGAATACAGTAAGGCACAGCACTAATAGTTTTGACCACCGACTAATCTATGACATTATATACATCATTTTCACTCGATTTGTTAACCATTCACAATACTGAAAATTCGGAATTGATGAATACGAGTTTGAAATGTTTGTATACCAAAACTGGCAGTGTCTGTTCTCTGATCTGCTGTACGCCTCCCTCACACACTCATCCACACGTACACACATAGAAAGCAAAACAACACACTGGACGTTGAATATTGCTCTGCTTTGCCTGGAGCAGTGATAAATGAAATAGTGGCGGCATCCTCTGCAGGCGAGCAGCGTGGTCGTTGTAGTGGCACTGACATTACTAATGTAGAGGTAGTTGATCTCTGACAGCAACACAGACAATGTAATTGAGAGTGATGATTATGGTGCTGGGGAGGATATCACTGATGAAAGAAATACAACGACCTTGCACCTTTCTGCAGGAAGCTGCACAGCAGCCTAGAAGCAGAGCGAATAAAAGAAAGCAAGTGCGCCGTAATCACCGTTACAAAGCCAGCCACCTACAGAAATGGTGGCTCCCCCTAAAGTTAATGAACAAAATACATTGTAGGTGGAAGAGTTACTGTATTGCGGCGATAATTTTACATGTGAAGCAAGTTATAAAGTGGAAAGTTTAAAGGACAGGAGTACGCAATATGCAGGTAGGAACGAAGAATCTTGCATTTAACCCAATCAGGGCTAAACGGCGAAATACATGCCAACAAAAAAGGGTGATACTGCAGGGAATTCTTATCATCCCTGTTCTATTTTGAAAATCATTCACTAACTTGAGAAGTTGGTCCAGACAAACAACCAAAAGCATTCCTGAGAAAACAAAGCTCAAACCAGCCTTCCCTCTCTTCCTGTCTCTTTCTTTTGTGTCACTTGTTTCCTTTCTCTCTCTATGCATCTGTCTATATATAAAGAACGAGGGAGCTAGAGGCAGGGGCCATCGAACGTTGAGATCAGTCTCCAGTGGCTCCAGCCACTGTGAATACCCGATGCTCAATCTTACCCGGACTCTTAAGTATCTATTACGTTCACCTGAGGTGCTGGCTTAGCATTGACCGAAAGTGTCCGAGTCGTCACATGCAGCTCCACGTTTTCTTAAAGATAACTTTGTAACTCATCATCATTATCCTTTAAGGTGTTATAGGTAGCCCACTAAGCAGGTACTTCGGAGAACAAGGTACTTCAGCATTTCGAGCAACAGCTGTATGCTGTGGAACCCATGCTAGTAATCAAGTAGGACGGTCAGAATGGAAAAGGACATAGGTGGAACATCAGTTATGCAAAATGTGTTTAGATGAAGCAAAATCTATGGGCCTAGTTTAGAGAGTGGCTGATAGGTACTCCTTCGCAAACATGACGGACATCCAGTCCATTTTAATGCATGTGCCTTGCATCCTAACAGGGCGGGCAGGATAGTCGGCCCCATTTGTGATTGAGTACCCGTATGCAAAACTTTAAATTAGACCCTATATCTCCCCAAATGTTGGGAACATATAGCTATCCCTTCGGAAAACGTCTGATAATTGTATGCCCTGGGTACGGCCCCAGTTTGCAGCCTGGCTGACTGCAGTATGTGAGTAATACTGGACCAGGAAATGTTTACAAATCGTTATTGAAAACCTGCAATGGAACCCGAGACTCAGGGCCAGACTGATCCTTCTGTCCCTTGTTGGGTTTTAAGTCTAAGATGATTTTTCAGAGCGTGGTGGGCTGCTATAATTCAGACATGAACCCATGGCCTGACTATAGTCAGTGCCTCAAGCAGTGTAGGGCTGGTTTGAATTTGTTTATGGCAAGGTCGATTTTGATTTTAGTTCCATCCCTACCAAGTCTAGACAGGAAGCTTGCTGTTGTTCTACCCATTAGCCATAAACATTTCTATTCACTGCAATTGTGCACCTTATCAATAGAAAACTGAAAGCAACTCATATCAAAACAATTTGAATGATAGTTCATATTCAGTGCCACTAGGCACTTCCATTGGTTACTATTTGGTGATGTTGTTCAATATGCAATTTTCAGTAGTTTAGATACCTGGGAAAGTGTCACAAAAATGGTAAACCTGCCATTAATATATGATCATGCCACAACATCACATTTGCCATTGTCTTGCAAAAGCACTCAGTGGCTAAGACTGCCTCGTTCAAAGGGGTAGGAACAATTAAATAGGGTTTGGGGAAGGACATGTTAATAAAACACTCAGCCATTAAAGAGTAAGACGAGTACTATTCACAAAACAAACGTTTAGTTCTTCTATAGCTCTACTACTACTGACAAGTCAGGCTCAAATTTACTCCAGCCAAGCACTAGCGTAAGCCAAGCAACACACCTGGTCAATCACTGCTACTGCACAAAAACTCTCATAGAAATCAATGGATGTAAGTAATAACACTAACAATACACGGGAAAGGGAAAATAAAAGGGAACATTTTAAATTACTTTAACCTTTGTATTAATACATTTGTGAATTTTAAATATATTTTAAGAAACTATTAACTTACATGGAACTTTAGAAATAAATATTACAACAAGGTTCACATGGCATGTAGAACGCCTGCTAATGCAAGGGAGATGGAAGGGAGAAGAAAGGACATTGCCACTCATCTCTAAATTAAATTCATAAATCACATTCAGACTGATCATGAAAAACGTAACTCACATAACACAAAACTGCTTTTGTTCACTATGTCAGCAAATATCTTGGTAGCTTTGCTCCTCGTTTTGATAAATACGTATTTGAAAAGGACAGATAGGGTTTAAAGGCAAAGGAAAAAACCTCTTTGTCATGTCTGGGGGAGCAATCGTTACCAGGTACCCCGTCTCACCTAAAGTGTTGCTTGATATGGTTACAGACTGGGAGTTGGAACAAAATCACTTCAAGCTTGTTTCCAGGCTATCTGTGACCATGTCACCATAACATGTCAGGCCCACAGCACCCACAAACCCTGATCTTAATCCACCTGCATCACTCAGGAGCCCATGACCACCATCCACATTTCAACCTAAGCAAATACAAGGATTTTACAGCCCTCTCGATCATTCCATGCTCAGCTTTATAGATTGGAAAAACCAGAGAACATGCAGCCGGAGTTAGTGTTCCGTTCACAGATCACAATGCCTGGACTTACCCCAGAGACAGCAGCCCCCTGATCAGAGAACATCATTGTTGAAGAAGTCAGGCAGGTAATTGATGCACTCCCTTCCTCCAAGGCACCTGAATCAGACAGGTACACAGGTGAATTCTATAAAATATGCAAACCATCATTAGCACCTGTAAAAAACAAAACTGTTTAACGAGATTCTGGACTGTTCCTCCCCACTACCTGAGGCTAGCAAGGCTAGAATTGTGTTGCTCTTCAAACCAAAGACCCCCTTACCTGTGCAAGCTGTAGAATTCTTTCCCTGAAAAATTTAGATTTCAGGACCTTGGCAAAGATCTTAGTGAAAAGACAGAAGGGCCTCCCCCACTTACTTGTCCACCCTGAACAAGTAACATTCATCCTGCATCAAGCCTCAGCCTGATCCCATGCGCACCTGGTTCATGCAATTTGGCAGCTACGAAATGATAGGGGTGAGAATATAATATTCCCCCTGGATGCCGAATAGGTTTTCAATTGAAGGAGTGAGCCTATCTCTTTCAATTGTTCGATGCAATGCTAGATGCTACCTTACTCTACCAGGATGAGGTGGCTGTATCCCAACCCCACGCCAGTAGTATACCGAAACAGCTATATAGCTCATCCACTCCTGATCTATAGAGGGTTGTCCCCTTTCCCTACTGTTTTTATTTTTGCCCTTAACCACTAACATAGCTATTAGGAACCACTCTGATCCAAGGTCTCTTAACACCTGCAGGTCATCTCAACGCTCTGCTCTAAGTGTCGTACTGCTTCCCCTATCTAATCTGTCAGTATCCCCCACATATTTCACTACCTTGATCTGCCACTTCTCTGACTTCTTTGGATACCATACCAACTGGGGGAAAGCTATGCCTTTCACTAAATCAGCCACAATAATACTCTGAGGTCCATCCATTTAAATGAAATGTGTCAACCTTAGAATATCTAGGAGTGATTAACATGGCTGAAAATAATCTGAAACCGCACCCCCGCCCCCAAATTTATGAACTACAGCACAAAATAGAGAGGTGATTGGCCCAAAACCTTTCCTTGTGATAGAGAGTAAAAATTATACACAATAAATGCAATAACCAGGTTCAATTATCTATTTGCAATGATCCCTCTGATGCTCCCAAAGCACACCCTTAAAACCTCTTCCACATGTACCATATGATATGCTGAAACTATTCCATTGAGGGGATAAAAGCCTTGCCTAAATCTGGATTTCCTGGCAATACCAAAAGTTGAGACTACCAACTGCCTGATCTGGTCTTTCATTCCAGCTTGCAGCTCTGAGCTACTTCATGTAAGAGATCCTCGAATCACCAAGATGGGGCCAATTATAAATCATTCTATTAGGTGCATGGATGGTAGGGGCACCCTTAATTCAATAGATAAACGTAGGATAGTGAGTAAAAAGACACCAGCCTATTCCTGGCAAAGGCCCCATAGGACGCTACGCACATACTTTATACTACATATTTGTAAACCACATTGGGCCAAAAGTATACTACAGATAGGCACTTATGAAATTATGTTACCAGACTTCTCGAGGGCTGGCTGGTCCATGATCAATAAGGCACTGAATGTGACAAAATCATGACATATGCTGAAGCAAGCATAAAATATATTCTCACTATTAAACAATTCTACCAATACAGTTAATTGTCACATTGCATCAATTGTAGCATTGCCCCTCCTCTGACATGGGACTCCAACACATCCAATTGCCTGGACTCCCCACGATCTTGCTTGCAAACCTGATGGACCATCACAGTGGTGGTCTTAGGGTTATACAACACCTTAACCGAAGGTATATGCTCATATCAGCTTAGAACCCATTTGCCAGCCTGGTGGTCACAACATCTGCATTAATAATATTCTGAAGAAGAATGGATAGAGTTACTCTTCCGTCATGACAAGTTTCTCCAAGAAGCCAAGCTTAAAATAGGATACTTAAAAAAGTTTTATAATATTAATTTCAGGAACTCATTGAGGAGGGGGGTGGTGATATGGTACTGCTTATGACAACACAAATTACATTAGTCATGATGCTCTATGACATCATTGAAAATATCACTGATGATATCTGAAATAACATTATTAATGACAACACTATGCATGATGGGGTATGAGTTATAGTTACTCCAGCTAACTATAACTGGTGAAATATCAGGTTTTAATATAACTTTAACATCATTTTAACCTTTGTTTTTCTCAGTGATTATTATATATATATATATATATATATATATATATATATATATAATTACCTAGTGGTGGTCACCACTAGGTAGTTATAGTTGGGACCTAGTTTCTATAGAAAAAGCTTTTTTTGTTTTGCTAATAACTTTGATGCCGTTTGATGAATCCTCACAAAAGTTTCCAAGAAAATATGACACTCACTTCAGCTGCTGCCTGGAAAGTTCTGGGGTGATCCGTCAAGCAGGGTCCAAGAAAAAGGGGGGCCCCAAAACACACTACATGTTTTCCCAATTCATTTTTCCATAGGAATTTTGAACAACGATATCGCCCAAATCACCAGACAGAATTACACCAAATTTGGCAGACAGGTAGCTATTGGGCGAAAAAGAGACATTTTTGTTATTTTGTGTAAATACGTTCAGTAGTTTTTGAGAAATTGAAGGAAATCCAAATTTGTATATATAGTGATGCAAAGGATTTGTGACCCTTTCCGATCTTGTGCTGAGATCGGATCGGATGCTAACACTTCAACAAGGAAGTGTTGATAGCCGTGTTGGGACACAGCTTCAGCCGAATCCCACAAAAAAAGAATAAAAAAATGAAAATATTCCAGGGTACGGACATGCGGACCCTCTATCACCCGCTATCTCTCTATATATAAAATTCACAAAAAAAAACACAGTTGCAGTGGCATTATAGTTAGGCTCACGTTTTAAATGTACAAAAACTTAGAAATTAGCCAGTTATAGTTAGAGTTATCTCAACTAACTATAGCTCGTGCCCTAAGGTAACTATAACTCACCCCCCACTATGCACAGTTTTTTGGCAACAATTTAGCTGCAAATATTACATTGATATTATCAATGATGTAATCAAAGATGTCTTGAGTGCTGTAATTTATGGGGTAATTAGCAGTGCATGGCGCGGGCGCAAGTTTTAGTTACCTTAGGGCACGAGTTATAGTTACTTGAGATAACTCTAACTGTAAGTGTTGAATTTCTTTGGTTTTGTACATTTAAAATATGATCCTAACTATAACGTCCCTGTAACCATTTTTTTTCAGTGAATTTCTATGTTTTTTTTTTTAAATTCTTTTTCCTAACTATAACGCCTCTGTAACCTTTGAGTTTTTTCAGGGGATTTCTATGGCTTTTCTAAGATGAAGTAATTTTCAGTTTCTTCATTACTATACGCACTGCAGCCAAACCACAGCAAACAGCTATGTCTCGGGGATTAGCACTCTTTTGACATAGCAGGAAATGGCCCTGGGGCGGGCAGTCCATCCCCAGGGCCATCAGTGGCTCCACGTGGTCCGCCTCCAATGAGAATATACCTGGGGGGTGATGGTCCCCAGAGTGTGGGGGGCACCGGCCCCCTGCATTAATTAAATGGGAAGGTGGTGGTCCACTGGGCCTCCCACACTTACTTTAAAACACTTTTGTCCCGGGGTGATGGCCCCTGGGGCTAATACAAGACTTAAATATTTTCAAAACTACTGAAGAGATTTACACCAAAAGAATGCTTTCCGGACCAAGAGTTAGCTTTCTGCCATATTTGATTGAATTCCGTTAAGCTGTAGGTGTGTTCAAAAATTTGAAAACATCCAATTGACGTAGATTGGGGAAAAAGAGTTTTGGGACACCCCCTTTTCTCAGGGCCCACCTAGTGGATCACCCCCAAAATTTCAAGACAGCAGCGGAACTGACCAAAGTATACATTTTGAAAATTTTGTGAAGATTCGCCAAACCGTGTCAAAGTTTCTGGCAAAATAAAAAACGCTCTGTCTATGGAAAAAATCGTCCGAACTATAATTACCTACTGGCAACTGCCAGTAGATAATATTTATATATCACTCGAAAACTTTCAAGACAGAAAGCTGAACTTAGCAAAGCATATGTTATGAGAATTCTGTGAAGATTTGTCAGTGGCGCCAAAGTTATAGGCAAAAGAAAGAAAAAGCTCTTTATATAGAAACTAGGTCCTAACTATAACTACTTACTGGCAATCGCCAGTAGGTTTTATATATATATATATATATATATATATATATATCATATATATCCCTGGGGAATGCCACCTCACTGGGGCAAGATAGAATTGTATGCAGGGGCCACGCAGCCCCCCTGCAGCCCTGGGGACCGCCACTCTCCAGAGGCAAAGATACAATTGTATGCAGGGGCCACATGGCCCCTCGCAGCCCCAGGGACCACTTCCTCCCCAGAACAATGATTGAATTGTATGCAGGGGGCCATGCAGTCCCCTCGCAGCCTTGCAGACAATCACGTCCCTAGGGCTCACATAAAAGAATGAAGGGGGTCCATTGCAGACCCGCAGCCCCCGCCACCACCCTTTTTCCCATAAAAATCCTTGGTTTGAATGTCATAGTTATGTCTCAAAACTGCATGGTAGGGTGTCACCTGTGGTCTAGTGGTTTAAGATAACTATAACTCGCGCCTTCACCATGCACAGTTTATTCTTCAATAATTGGCTTCTAATGTTTCATTGGACAGATTTCCTGTCTGCCGAAATATAAATCTCATTAAATCCTATGGGATTTATATTTCGGCGGATTGGACAACCAGCACCGTTGTGATGGAGTAACTCATCTGCCAAGTTCTAAATCAGGCTCATAGTTAGAACAAGTGATTATAACTTGTGCCCTGAAGCAACTATTAGTCATACCCTAGCCATGCACTGCTAATTACCTCATATATATCACTCATGACATGTTCTATGATATAATTGATAATATCACTGCAGTATTTAAAAAGATATAATATGTACCATCCTTCAATCAATGTTTTTCCTGATATTTTCCTGGCTTCCATTGCTCTCTTGCATTTACAGCCTTCTAATAACCATACGCGAAAGCTACTACATATGATATGATATATGATATGATATGATACCCACCCTGTCCATAGCTAAACCTAAACCTAAACGTAGCCCTGATATTTTATTATACCATACCTTACCCAAGTCTCACTTGCTTCATTGCTCAGAAATATTATAGTTTCTGTTCATTTAATGAGTTAGGTGTTGAGGGAGCAGTGGGTAACTCACTCTAGACTCAGGGCAGAACTCAGGAGGGAGTAGGGTGAGAGCAAGGCTATTAAAGTTATTATTATTATTATATGTCATTAGTTGTTCAAGAATAAAAATTCATGCAGACCATCCAAGAAGTTGTCTCAATTAATGTAGTTGCTCAGTATATTTTGTCAATTTTTAATATGCCATTTTTTTCCATAAAGACCAGACCATGCACTTGAGACACTTGAGCCTCGATGGGAGATAGCCCCTTTGCTTTGCCTCCATGAGATGGATCATGAAGGAGAAAGAGGAGGAAGCTGCCACTGTTGTTGGTCACCAACCAAAGGCATCCTGGCCACACTATCACCACCACCACAGGCAGCTGAGCCACTCCCCTCAACCACAGAGGCCCTCCTGCAGCAAGCCCTGAAAAGCCATTAAGAAGTGAAGGAGGCCCAGTGGGGCCTTGCCAGCATACAGAAGGAAATTTAAGGAGGCTGCAGGCTACAGAGGCACAGTATTTTAGGGAATATGTGGCTTGTTGTAGAAAGTCAGGGTGGCGCAGCCAGTTGAGGGTGGGGTAGCATTTTCTATAGATTAATTTAGTGTTTTTCAGGAGTTAGGAAGAAGTGGTGGCCTGTTTCTGGATGTGAGGGTGGAAGTTTAGTTTTTTATTTTAATAACTCTTTTTTCTTTCAATATGTGTCTTTTTTAAACGCACTGCTAGATATTATTGGTTAGCATAGAATGCCCTTTAATTTAATAGTAAGCTTCACCAATTGGAGTAACATTAAATGCTAAGCTCTGCAATATCACTAAGCACAGCAATTGTCTACCTGTGATCATCATCATCATCCACTCTTTAATCTCTCTCTACATGAGTTCCTTATCCAGGTTAGGTAGATTAATTTACCTTACCTCTGTTAACACGTCCCATTATGATTAATTTACTCTCTTTGGGACTCGTTTTAGGCCAATTAATCTTTTGACCCTGATTGAAGACACCTTAGGACGAGATAGCTAATCAACATGTCAATCAATATGTCAATAATGTCATCAAAGTTCATAGTAATACGACAATTCAAATTATTCAAAGTAATTTAATAAACTCGAAAGACTACCATGACCTTTTAGTCATGAATAACCACACCAGTTTAATATGATTTTGTGAAGTTTATTCCCTATTGATTACAATTCTACTAGCAAGTTTATTAGTCTCAAAACCAAGAAACACATTAGCATAGTCACAATATGGCAACTCTGGTAAGATTTCATCAAAACAAGAATCGCAAACATTAGAATATAACACAGCGTCAGCATAGGTTATCTTTAGCAGAGTATCATCATAAAGTTATTCAACAAAGCATAGATTCAGTCATTTGTCTATTTGTGTCAGTTTAGTGAATCCCTCTCCTAACCTCAAATCAGCATTGGCATGTTGGGCTTCATGCAAAACAATTTAGTAACACCAATTTGGAAAACATCTGACTATGGTCTCTGTCAAAAAAAAGCAGTTGGTACCTAGAAAGGAAAAGCAAACAGACAGTCACAATTTCATTGTCATATAGTTACCCTTCGTATTTGGGTCAGCACTCAGGTTCGGTCTTCGTCCTCAGGCCATCAGTTGGTTCGCCATCATGAATTCAGCAATCGGGTAAAAGGGGGCACTTCCCTCATAAGGAGGTAAAGTGTAAACAGGCAATTTATAAGGCAAGAATGGTTTTAAGAACCAAACAGCAAAGTCTCTATGCAGAGTGACAAAGGGGGTCCGCCGGGGCCAGGGTCGGCGGGAGCACTGCCGACAGACCGGAGGTGCCCCGCAGGGCATTCTGACCGCGGCGGTTTGGCCGTGGTCAGATGCGGGAAACCGGCGGTCTCCCGCCGGTTTCCCGCTGCCCTGCAGAATCCTCCATGGCGGCGGAGCGCGCTCCGCCGCCATGGGGATTCTGACACCCCCTACCGCCATCCTGTTCCTGGCGGGTCTGCCGCCAGGAACAGGATGGCGGTAGGGGGTGCCGCGGGGCCCCCGTAAGAGGGCCCCACAAAGTATTTCAGTGTCTGCTATGCAGACACTGAAATACGCGACGGGTGCCACTGCACCTGTCGCACCCCTGCAACTCCGCCGGCTCCATTCGGACCCGGCATCCTCGTTGCAGGGGCATTTCCGCTGGGCCGGCGGGCACTCTTTTGGAGAGCACCCGCCGGCCCAGCGGAAATGTATGAATGGCCGCCGCGGTCTTTTGACCGCGGTGCGGTCATTTGTCGGCGGGACATTGGCGGGCGGCCTCGGCCGCCCGCCAAGGTCTGAATCAGGCCCAAAGTGTCTGGGTCATAGCAAATCGCATCAGCATCTCCCCTAACTCTCTCCTAGTCTCCTATTCTCTCTAGTTCTGTTCTCCTTCATGGTGTCAAGGATTTTTATCCCCTTTTCGTTGTACATTCCCCTAAAATTTGGTTGGACAAGGGGTTGCTCCCCACTATCTTTATCAAATTGTCTTTACATTAACTCATCGAATTTGTCACCCCATAACGGTTCTCACATATTTTATTGGTCCTTATGATTGACGTCTTTAGCGGATGGAATATCCGGAATGATTTCATAGTCTTGTGGACCTTTGCACATCTTCGGTCAGTGCCTCCATTGTCTGTACTGGTTCAGGCGACCTTGTCTACAGTGTTGCATTCAACTAAAATGTTTCTACAAGCAAGTCGAATTTCATGAGAACGGATCTACTACAGTTACATTCAGCTTATAGTTTGGAGAAAACAAGAGTTCATGTCCTTCAGCAAGTCAGCACACTGCATGTTAGAAAAACACATTTAATATGAGAGTCAGGCAGCTAGGCCTCGACTTATACTAACTAAAGCCTAATAATTTATTAGAAAAACTTTAGCATATAGATTTTCAATATTAATGCACAATCACAATTTTAATAAACATTTCATAATTATTAGTCAGTTTCATTAGTCCTCGTATATGTTGGCGGCCACTCCCCGTGGGCACATTTCAAGCGCACGTTTTAGCACAATACATTAATACATTTTCTATGCTGCATTATTACACATTAGTTCATAAACAGTTCATGTTAATATTGATTATATAAGCTACGCTCTCTCAGTCCCTCCTCTGATGACACTTGTCATCATTCAAATCTTTCCCTTCTTAACATTTCACTTTCCGCATTATGTGCATTTCGACAACTTGTCCTTTGTGTGAGCTTTCCCAAATTTCATTAAACATTTTCTCCCTTTCATTTTCTTAATTTCTTTTGTTTCATTTTGTGAAATTTCTTTTAATTCTTTCATTAACTTTGCATGATAACCATAATCCCAATAAACAAATCAGAACAATCAGTAGACCCCCTAATATTTTTGCAAGAACCCACTCCAAATATTACTAAACCAATTCCCTACTTTGGTAATTCCTTTCCCAACTTTCTCCCAAAATCCTGGTTCCTTCAGCTCCTTCAAATCTGCACTATCTCTTGTTAGGTTAGTAAGCATACCTCTAATCTGGTATGAATGCGCAACAATGGCGCTTATTAAGCATCTTACAGACTCCGCCACTCTTTGCTAAAAGAATGTCTAAAGCAAGCTGGTTTTGAAGAGTCATAACTCTTTCTGCAGCAAGTTCAGTATCCATCAGGAGTATAGCCCCTGTGAAGTTTGTCAGCATGTTATCCACAATAGTAGAGAACTTTCGAATCTTTATGGAGTTTAAGATAACCCCTACTGAAGGAATTATGGCTCCAAATATGTCACCAACGACAGCAGCCGCTGTCTCTCTCTTTTGTCTAGTGTGTTGTAATTCAGACATTTTAGGAATTTGCTTTAAGTCATCAATCTGGTAGATCTTTGGGAAAACTATTCCCAAATAGCATGTCCCATACCATACTCTAGGAAGACGGTAATAAGCATTAAGTCCACATATATATAATAGATCCCAGGGATCGCTGGATCCTGTCCATTTAACATGAATGTCCATTTACTCTGAAACAAAAACACATGCCTGCATTCATGCGTTCCCACAAATAAAGTATCATGCTCAGATTTCGACCTATATATACAAAGCCTACCTACATGTAATGCATCTATGGCTAACTTGCCCTGTGTCTTTATTGCAGTGTAAGCAAAATCATTTGCAAGTGTGCGTTTTTCTAATCCCTTTTCTAGCCTTTCTTTTAATGCCTTTCGTCTATCATCAGTGTGATCTAAGAAGCTCTTCTCTACAGGTGTTAGTAAGCAGGTTAGGTTATTGCGATGCGCATAAGCTGTCCCAAATGTCAGTGTCGGCTCAAAGAAACCCCTAACTAATTTTAAGCTGTGTTCTTTAGCTAATTTGTTTAGAAACTCAATCACAGGCACAAAAGAAAACACTACATCTAAGTTAGCGTTGAAGTATTGCACACGCTTTTGATCATAGAATCTTGTTAACAGCAAACTACAGCATATCCCGTAAGTTAGCGGCAAGCTGTGGTAAGTAACCCCTCGTGTACTGATGAAGGAATCTTTGTGCACACATAACAATTCTTTGCATCCATTGTGTCAAAATACTCATTCAACAAGCGATAGAAGACATTAGTAGATAGTTCCCCTTTTGAATTAGTTCCCTCATGCAAGTATTTTGCATCCTGCTCAAACTTCTCCCATGGTGTTAGTGTAGCAGTCTCAGACTTTCAAGCATTATTAGTTACTTTCTTATCCATCCAAGGCATTCCCACAATCACACCTACAGTTATTATTGCACATACAATACCTAGACTGACACTCAACCAACCACACATCCTACCCTTTTTACTCTTACTTTTAGTGTAACTCATGATCTGTAAACAATCAGACAGCGGAATAATACAAAGCAAACAATCAACTTGAGGACGACATAAAAGCTCTTTTTTTTTTTCTTCTTGTGCGAAAAGTCTCTCTGCAAGTACTTATAGCGTTTCACTCACTCCAGGACCCTTTTGTCAAATCAGGTTTAGCAGCTTGTCATAATCGGTTTTCAGAGTCAATTCAGGTTAACAGTGTCACATCTGGAAGTTTATCAGTCTCTTTTCTCAGCTTCTCAGCTTTCAATTTTAATTTCAATATTTTAACACAGTCTCTCTCTAGAGTTGAATTCAGGTGCCGTAGTATTGACCTGGTACCTCTCAATCAAAACAGAACACCAAGAATTCTTGCTGCCATTCAGCTGTTGTTGCATACGCCCATTCAGGACCTACGTACCTTCTGTTTGCGACTCTCTTTCTTTTAATTTTGCATTCACTTTGTAACTCTCCTTCACTGAGATCCACTTTTCTGGTTGTGTCAACTCCTTCCTCTATTGTATCACAAGGGACCACTTTCTCTCCTGAAGCTTGTTGCTTCAGCCAGTTATCTCCTTTATGCGTTTTCTTTCTGCTTGGCCTTTCAGAATGTTGAACAGCGCCCTCCTCTTGTGCTATGGTGTTTTCTCTTGATGGACCTGCAGTTGTCTCAGGAGGAGTCAGTTCACTTTGACCTCCCTCTGCTTCTTCCCCCTCGCCTTCAGGGTCTGTTACCGGTTCAACCTAAAACCGTATCCATCTGCTTCTGGGAGAACCTCTCTTTGTGTCGGTTCCCCTGTTACCTCAGCTGAGATAGGCTCACTGTCACCCCTCTGGAACTCACTTTGAGTGACTAAGTCGTCCTCAGTGGGCTCTCCTTCAGTCTCAGTTCCCCTTTGAATACTCTTCGGCCCTGAGACTTCCTTATCTGCAGCAGTTGTTTTGGACGCTCTTCATCAGTTGGACACGTCACTTTCTTTGTGTGACTGGCATGTATCCAATTCAGAACTCCTGCACATTTCACAGCAGTGGTGGTTGTCAGTATTACTTGATATGGCCCCTTCCAACGCAGCTCCAAGCACGACTTCCTCACATGTTTCTTGACAACAACCCAGTCACCGGCTTTCAGGGTGTGAGCTGGATCACTGATCGGTGGCAATGTGTTAGCCTCCACCTGGTGAGAAAAAGAGAGGACCACATCAGCCAGACCCTTGCAGTAGTCCAACACCATATCATCCGTGATATTCACAAGAGCATTTGCTGATACTGCAGGTAATTTCATGGCTCGACCCATCAGAATCTCATGAGGAGATAGTCCTATTTTCTTGTCAGGTGTATTTCTCATTGACATCAGTACTAAGGGCAATGTATCTGGCTATTTCAGATTGGTAGCTGCGCACATTTTTGGCATTCTCGATTTCAGGGTACCATTCATCTGTTCCACTAATCCTGATGCTTCAGGGCGATAGCTACAATGCAGCTTCTGCTCAATGTTCAGTGCTGCACACAAGAGCTTAATCACCTCATTGTCGAAGTGTCTGCCCCTATCTGATTCTAAAGAGATTGGGAATCCGAAACGTGGTATTAATTCCCTAAGCAGCTTTGCTACTGTGAGACTGTCATTCCTACGTGTAGGATAAGCTTCAATCCAATGACTGAAAACACACACAATCACCAACACATATCTCAGTCCTCCACACACAGGCATCTCAATGAAGTCCATCTGCATCCTCCTAAATGGACCGCCAGCTCTCCCAACGTGGCTCATATTCACCACAGTCCCTTTTCCTGCATTCATCTGTTGACAGATGATGCACCTGTGACAGATGACCTCTGCAGCTTGCCTGAATTTTGGATTGAACCAATCGATTTTGAACAACCTGATCATTGCGTCTCTCCCTATATGGGCTTAGCTATGGTAGAGCCTCACAAACTTTGACAGAAGACTGTTTGGCAAAACCATTTTCCCCTCTTCTGAGACTCATAAGTCATCAGCTCTTTGTACACAGTGCATTCTCTGCCAGGAGCGTTTCTCTTCTTTGCCAGCATGTCCCTGCAGTGATTTTAGCTCATCTAATGTGTCAACCACCCTTAATGCAAAATTCAAACATGTTTCATTCTCAGTTTCAGGTAACAATTCCCACTGATCTCGGAACAATATACAGTTCAATGCGCAAAACCTTGCGACTTGAACTGCATATCCATTTCCCATTGACACAAAGGGCCTGATTCTAACTTTGGAGGACGGTGTTAAACCGTCCCAAAAGTGGCGGATATACCACCTACCGTATTACGAGTTCCATAGGATATAATGGACTCGTAATACGGTAGGTGGTATATCCGCCACTTTTGGGACGGTTTAACACCGTCCTCCAAAGTTAGAATCAGGCCCAAAGTCTTGTGACTTAACATGAGCATTGCATTTCACCACGGCAATTTCAAGAGGTAACTGAACCGCATGCAACAAATCCTTAATCTTTTCGCCATTTTTCACTGGTGAACCAGCAGAGGTCATGAAACCCCTCTGCGACCATAATTGGCCAAAGTCATGTACAATTCCAAATCCGTATCTGCTCGATAGTGACTTTCAAGTTTTCAGCTGCGTGGCATGCCTTAATAAGGGCAATTAATTCAGCCACTTGAGCAGAGTACACTCTTTTGAGCCAGGAAGCTTCTAAAGTACTGGTGATTGTACACACGGCATATCCAGCTCTCAGTACTCCTACTGAGTCTCTCAAGCATGAACTATCAACAAACATAATGTAGTCATTTTCTTCCAATTGGGTATTTTTAATGTCAGCTCTTGGTTTGGTGCATAGTTCTGTTACCTTAAGACAACCATGTTCCATTTCCTCAGCATCATTAATGTCTGCATTTTCAATAGGAAGCAAAGTTGCCGGGATCAATACAGTACATCTCTTTAGGGACACATTTGGAGACCCCAATATAACGGTGTCGTATCTAGTCAACCTAGCATTTGTCATATGCTGTGTCTTGGTTTGGGTTAACAGAATTTCAACTGAATGAGGAACCATTACTGTTAAGGGATGTCCCATCACAATGCCTTCACACTGTGTGAGGCTTTGACCAACTGCTGCAACTGCACGCAAACAACCTGGTAAGGCTGCTGCGACTGGGTCCAAAGTAGCAGAAAAATATGCCACTGGGCGGTTTGCACCTCCATGGACCTGTGTTAAAACAGACAAAGAACATGCATCACGTTCATGGCAAAACAGTAGAAAAGGCTTTGTGTAATCAGGCATACCTAAAGCCGGTGCCCTGCACATACATTCTCTCAATTCCATGAATGCCTTCATCTCTTTTTCGGACAAGATTATGTTACCCAGGTCATCCTGAACTTCCTTGCCCGTCAGTTTCACTAATGGTTTAGAGATAATCGAGAAGTTGGGAATCCACTGACGACAGTAGCCCACCATTCCCAAAAACATTCTGACATCTCTTTTGGTTGTTGGGGGATTCATCTGCAATATGGCTGTCACTCTTTCTTTGGATATTTTTCTTGACCCCTTCTCAATCATGTGACCTAAGTACTTCACCTCTCTCTGACAGTATTGCAGCTTCTTTGGGGACACTTATGTCCATTCTTCCCCAAATGGTTCAGTAAGGCAATTGTGTCATACCTGCAGTCGTCTTATGTTCTGGACGCAACTAACAAATCATCAATATACTGTACTAGAGTCGAACTGAAAGGCAGTTCTAACGACTCTAAATCCTTCTTCAATATCTGATTGAAGATGGAAGGTGACTCATAAAACCCTTGAGGAATTCTGCACCAACTGTGCACCTTATCCAGGAATTTGAAACTGAAGAGAAATTGGCTGTCCTTATGAAGAGGCACCAAAAAGAATGCTTGAGACAAGTCCACAACTGTGATCCATTCTGCATCACACGGAACCTGAAACATGATTACTGCTGGATTTGGCACTATGGGGCAGCATTTTAACACTATCTCATTTATTTTCCTAAGGTCTTCAACAATTCAAACTTTCCCACAAGGCTTTTTCAGACCCATTATTGGTGAATTACACAGGCTACTCAGCACTTCTTTCAGAACCCCTTGCTTCACAAAGTCCGCAATTATCTGCGGTACCTGAATGAGGACATCTTGTGCCATGTGGTACTGCGGTACCTGTAGAAACACTGCATTTAGCTTCACCTGTACTTTGACCGGTTCTACTCCTTTTATTAGTCCCACTTCCTTTCCTGTCAGGTCCCACACTTTCTCTGTCACTGTCCCCTGCAACTCAGGTGGCAAGTCTGTTACTGTAAGCATTGGGAATAATGTTATTAAAGGGTATTCCTCATTTGCAATCTCTGTCTCTAACTCTGAAAATTGTCCATCGTCCCCTTCATCATCACTGTTTGTCTGCACTTCAATTCCTTCATTGGAACAGGTAATTGAACACCTTGTTTTGCACAGTAAGTCTCTTCCCAGTAGGGATATGGGAATAGAATCACAGACTACAAATTTGTGCAATCCCTGGAAGTTGCCAATCTCAACTTGGACCGGGTCTATAATCGGATTTGTCAGAAACTGATTTGCTACTCCTACTACTCTTATGGTACGCCCTGAAAGTGGTAATTTCGGAACCTCTGCACTTCTGACTGTAGAGCGTGTAGCTCCTGTATCAACTAGGAACGAAACCTTGTGACCCATTACCTTTCCTTCTGCATAGGGACCCCTCTGATCTACCTCTAGGGACGCTGCAAGCCTGCACTCCTCACTGTCTGAACAATCATCCGACCCTTCATCGTTTATTCCATCCTCACCACGCAATGGGAACTGTTGTACTGTGTTATTTTGACTCATAGTCTGGCCTGTGACCTGTTGAGGAAGCATCACCTGTTGCTGTCCCATTGGAGCTAATGGTATTTGCATTTGCTGTCTAGGTACCATGGGAACCTGCTGTTGTACCTGCTACATTTGTGCTGGTTGAACACGCAGCATTTGCATTTGTTGCATGGGTTGTAACCCCTGCATCTGTACCATGTTATTCTGGAAGTTTTGATTTTGACCCCTCAATTTTGGACCCCTCACATTTTGAAAGGTACTGACAACACCATCCTGCACCACCATTGGGCATTCCCACTTCCAATGCCCCACGCCCCCGCACGCGTGACATAGTGACACCTTTTCATCCCCTGCACATCGTTTTGAACCACAACAGTATTCAGGTCTGGACCACAGTTCACAAAACCTCGGCCTCGA
Organism: Pleurodeles waltl; assembly: GCF_031143425.1. NCBI lineage: Eukaryota > Metazoa > Chordata > Amphibia > Caudata > Salamandridae > Pleurodeles > Pleurodeles waltl. The sequence goes on from NC_090445.1 coordinate 913,656,589, forward strand.
CCTCTTGGCTGTGCCTGAAACACTCCAATCCCTTGCGGTTGCTGCTGTGTTACCTGTTGTACTCCATTTCCCTGCATCCCTGCTTGTGCTGCCTTAATCTGCATCACCATCACCTTCTCTTTCAACTTTCTCTGATTTAACTCAATCTCGTCACAACAGTATTTTGCATACTGCAACACTTCATCAATCGGCTTTGCTTGCCAACAGATCAAATGATTCTTAAGCATCTGACTAATCTCTGGTCTCAGCCCTTCAACAAACCTGAACACAAGATGATTCATGTCTTTCGGCTCAATGACCTCAGTGCCACTGTAGTTTGAATGCCTTCATCAATCTCTCATAATATGCATGAATCAATTCTTTGGCCTCCTGTGATGTTCGATCGATTTTCTGCCAATCAGTCACTTTCGGCGACACTTTCTGCTTCAAAAACTCAATCACTTTATGATAATACTTCATCACCTCCTCAGATGGTGCTCCAGTCACCTTATCCCTTGCCGGTTCCTGTGTCGGCCAGTCCACACCTCTCTTGCACTCAGGCTATAAGTCAGGTAGAACTATAATCTCAAACAGTGTATTCAAGTCCTCCTAGAGACATTTCGCAAGCTTCACAAGCCTGTCCGTCTTCTGGTACCATTCTATTGGCTGCTCCCTCAACCTGGGATAATCATTTGTGAATGACAGGATGTCTCCCCTAGACCACGGTACATGGACTAGAACCCCTCCAGCTGTTCCTCTCATTGTTAGCATTTTTATTGTCCCTGTGTCTGGTGTGGCTTTAGCCTGTTTTGGTTCCGGACCTTCACCTTTCTCTTTATCTCTTTTCTTTGCCCATCTGCCTTCCCATTTCTCTAAGGCTCCCCAAATTTGCGCTCTTTGCAGTATTTCTTTAAGATGTGCTTTCATTCCAGTGGACCTCATTTGATCAAAATATTTAGAATCAAAGTCTAATCTGCAGCTTTTTTTCAAATGTTTAGTATGCTCAATATCTATGCCGTATTTGTCTGCCAGGTTTGCCAACCTCTGATGCACCTTGCCCACTTCTTTAGTGATTTTGAGGCACAGATACCTCAATTCTGCTTCTGTGTATGACTCTAATCTGTTCACTCCCATTGTTCCTTCCACTAGTTCCGCAGCTTCTACACCCAGTCTCACAAAATTCAGGTATTCTTCTCTTTCTAACTTCTCTGCAGTCACTGCAGTAGTTTGTGAAGCGTTGAGCTTTTCTAGCCACTCATTTAACTGTTACGCGGAAAAGCCTTGCAACTAAATGTTTCCTGACTGCATCAATGGTGTCTGTGTCGTATTTGTACTCAGTGTCTGTGGGGCTAGCACACTTAGCCCTGCTTGCCTCATTGTCTCTAAAGGAGCCCCAATCGGACTGAGGTCTAGCAAAGACCTGAGTCCTCCTGCTGCTTGTTCTCTTGGTGTCATTAGTTGGGGAGTTCCTGTGAACCCTCCTCTTATTGCCTCTTTGATCATTACTCCCTGATCACACATGCCAGGCTTACCCTGTGCATACAGCGGTACTGGTGGACCAACAGTAATTGGTAACGATATGGCTGCTGGTGTCTGGCCAGGTCCCAAACCCCGTGGAGCATTAACTCCCATAGCTTGACTCATCGTGGGTGCTGTAGGTACTGACCGCGGTCCTTCCACTGGATTGTAACCGGGAATCAGTTGTTGCTGCGGCTTGGGCAACAATTGCGGAGTTGGCTCAATCTGCACTAGCTTTGATCTCGCATATATCGGATCAGGCAGCACCATCAGACTCGTATTTGTCTCTAATACTGGGACATCTGGATAAATCCTTTGAATCTGCGGCGGAGGTTGCAAATGTATCTGCGTGTCTGGTGTAGTGGGTACACTGACACCATTTTGTATCAAAACTGTATCACTTGTCTGCACTGTATTTGTAATTCCCTTACTCTGTGCCGGACCCTCAGGACCCGCACTGGTGCTCGGAGCAGTGTCATTTATAGCATATGGTGGCGGGCGATCAAGTAACAACTGATTAAGAAACTCTTCATCATCTGAATCATCTTCATCTACCCAAGACCTCTGAGTCTCCTTTGACTTGCGAGAGCCCTTGTCTGTCATACAGGTGGCTTTCTTTCCCTGTCTCTCATCTTCCTGGGTTATTGCCGAAAACAGTTTAAGTCCGTCAACTATTCCCCTTCTCCACATTCTGCTCTCATTGTCCCATCTATCCTCAGCTAAAGTCTTCTCTGCCCTTTTCATTCTCCTTTTAAATTTTTGCTGTCTTTGTCGTATGGCCATTAAATCCCAGACTGCTAATGCCTCATACTGAGCTGGTCTCGGAGGCGGCTTTTGCACACTTAACATCCACCTCAAGTTTTCTAAGATTCTTGTATTGAACGTTCCATGCTCCGGAAACGCTAAACATCCCTCCTTCTCTGTTAATTTGCGCCACTGCTTCATCCAAAGACATGGCGTGACTCCCTTTCTTTTCTCCATAACAATATAAGTTGGAGTACCCTCAAGCGGTGTAGGCTCCCCTTCACTCGCCATAATATATGTATCTCCCTTCCAGGCACTCTTTAAAGCCTTAAAAAACGTCATTTGCGCATATTTTATTTTGTTTCGAATCTGATCAGAAAGTGACTTTAATTCCCAGAACACTCTTCATCCATCTTTCTCAACCTATTGCCTCTCACAGACAGCTGCCAATCCGTGCGTGACCCCTCTCAGCAACTGACCTATCCCAGCGCGGCACCACTGACGTCACACTCACACACACTGCAGCTGACAAAGTCTTGCGGCTAGTCCTCTTCACGCACAAACGAATGCAATATATTGCGAGCAACTTTAACAACAAAACCCAAATTTGTCGGTTTACTACAGGAAGGGTAACACAATCGCTTCAGAACTTTACAGTGATTTCATTTGAAGCCTTGGCCGCTACTGTCGCCTTCTCAGCTCCCGCACCCGCAAGCAGAATTCGACCCGCAAATCTTACTCTCGACTTGTCAATGGTTTGCTCTAGTGCACTTTAGCACTTGCCAAATCTCCATTGAAGGTTTCACTCACACAATTTGACTCAAACTCGACTGGTCAACCACGCCCGATTGACCTAATAAACCGCACAAATTACAACATAAACCCAAGTGTCTCCTACACTTGTCAATATATTCCGGAGTCTTAGACCACAACGGGTCCGTACATCACCAACAACAACCACATGGATAATTTTTGAGCACCCGGTGCCACATTCACATGAAGTTCGCCGACTTCCCTACTCTCATACTGTGGAGTACGCCCACTCCTACTAAAACAACATTACCTGACCTAAATCCACACAAACTTCACAAAACACCTGCAATATGCATAAGCTGAGCAAGCGCAAATTCTACACCACACATACTAAAACGCCGAGAACATACCCAACTCACTTAGGCAGGCTCAGAGATTCCGGGAAAGTCATGGGGAATTTAGAAATGCATCATACCTCCAATTTGCAATATCTCGAAAAACAATTTAAACAATAGTCCTCTGTCCTAGGGCCCCAAAGGGCCTAAACCGTCGCTCTGCTACCAGAACTGTTAACGCGTCCCTTTATGATTAATTTATTCTCTTTGGGACTCGTTTTAGGCCAATGAATCTTTTGACCCTGATTGAAGACACCTTAGGACGAGATAGCTAATCAACATGTCAATCAATATGTCAATAATGTCATCAAAGTTCACAGTAATACAACAATTCAAATTATTCAAAGTCAATTAATAAACTCGAAAGACTACCATGACCTTTTAGTCATGAATAACCACACCAGTTTAATATGATTTTGTGAAGTTTATTCCCAATTCTACTAGCAAGTTTATTAGTTTCAAAACCAAGAAACACATTAGCATAGTCACAATATGGCAACTCTGGTAAGATTTCATCAAAGCAAAAATCGCAAACATTAGAATATAACACGGCGTCAGCATCGGTTATCTTTAGCAGAGTATCATCATAAAGTTATTCAACAAAGCATAGATTCAGTCATTTGTCTATTTGCGTCAGTTTAGTGAATCCCTCTCATTACCTCAAATCGGCATTGGCATGTTGGGCTTCATGCAAAACAATTTAGTAACACCAATTTGGAAAATATGTGGCTATGGTCTCTGTCAAAAGAAAGCAGTTGGTACTTAGAAAGGAAAAGCAAACAGACAATCACAATTTCATTGTCATATAGTTACCCTCCGTATTTGGGTCAGCACTCAGGTTCGGTCTTCGTCCTCAGGACATCAGTTGGTTCGCCATCAGGAATTCAGCAATTGGGTAAAAGGGGGCACTTCCCTCATAAGGAGGTAAAGTGTAAACAGGCAATTTATAAGACAAGAATGGTTTTAAGAACCAAACAGCAAAGTCTCTATGCAGAGTGACAAAGTGTCTGGGTCATAGCAAATCGCATCAGCATCTCCCCTAACTCTCTCCTAGTCTCCTATTCTCTCTAGTTCTGTTCTCCTTCCTGGTGTCAAGGGTTTTTAGCCCCTTTTCATTTTACATTCCCCTAAAATTTGGTTGGACAAGGGTTTGCTCCCCACTATCTTTAACCAATTGTCTTTACATTAGCTCATCGAATTTGTCACCCCATAACGGTTCTCACATATTTTATTGGTCCTTATGATTGACGTCTTTAGCGGGTGGAATATCCGGTATGATTTCATAGTCTTGTGGTCCTTTGCACATCTTCGGTCAGTGGCTCCATTGTCTGTAATGGTTCAGGCGACCTTGAACCTGCTATTGGTCCACAGTGGTGCATTCAGCTAAAATGTTTCTACAAGCAAGTCGAATTTCATGAGAACGGATCTACTACAGTTACATTCAGCTTATAGTTTGGAGAAAACAAGAGTTCATGTCCTTCAGCAAGTCAGCACACTGCACGTTAGAAAAACACATTTATTATGAGAGTCAGACAGCAAGGCCTCGACTTATGATAACTAAAGCCTAATAATTTATTAGCAAAACTTTAACATTTAGATTTTCAATATTAATGCACAATCACAATTTTAATAAACATTTGATAATTATTAGTCAGTTTCATTAATCCTCGTATATGTTGGTGACCACTCCCTGTGGACACATTTCAAGCGCACGTTTTAGCACAATACATTAATACATTTTCTATGCGGCATTATTACACATAAGTTCATAAACATTTCATGTTAATATTGATTATATAAGCTACGCTCTCTCACCTCCTTCAGTCTACCTACCCGCAATTAGTGTTGGAAAACTGCTCATGGCCATGCTTACTCCTCCCCTTCAATGGCTAAATGGCTTGGTAGGTGAGGCTCAGCACATCCACCCCGCTAAGCATGAGATCTGTTGATGGTGAAAGGGGAAATTAGGACAAGGTGGAAGAGGGACAAACACAACATACATCAAGTCCATAAACAAATCTCATCTGTCATGAAAGGATGACAGGTCAGTTGCAAAAGTCTTTCCCTTCAGCAGCCTCATGTTTCCTAAGTTAACTAAGTGTACCTACGTGTAAAAAAAGCAACATAGGGAGGCCCCAGAAATTTAGCAATACTTATAATAAAAAACATCATACTGAACATAAAAGGACAGCGCATATGCATTTTTCTAGCATTGCATGTCTTGGGTGCAGGAATGAACCACAGAGCATGGATATTCCCTGCAGAAGTGAAGTCCTGTGAAATACGAAAAATAATGAAAATGTTGGAGAGTTAATTTAAGCATTGTGCATAATGAGTCAGAGGGCATAACGTTGGTTTGTGCAGTGGTGTACTCAACTAAAAGTCACGCTCACATTTATCCCAGACAATCTGACAACTTTCTGCATGTATAAAGTTGATTACCCAAGCAATAAAAATGTATCTGTACCGAAAGGGGTGACATGTCTGGACCACAATCTCTTAGCTAGAGTTTGCCACTTGAACCAGTGTTCTGCCTTTTACAATTTAACACGTCTCTCTCCAGTCTACAGGAGCAGACCTTCTTGAGTTTTCTGATTTCTGATAGAAATTGATTGTCATTGGCCCTTCTGCTGGCTGTTGTCAATAGATTTTATTTAAATAAAAAAAGAAATCAACCTGTAGAAAATAAAATTAAAATAAATTGAGTAATAGGGCCTGATTTAGAAATACTCTGTCACAAATGTGATGGATATTCTGTCCATTTTATTACAATCCCATTTTTGGGGGGGGGGTCATAATACGGTTGGCGGGAAATCCGTCATGTTTGCGTTGCAGTATTCCATCTGCCAAGTTCTAAATCAGACCCTTAGTCTTCTGAATTTAAACAGATTGGTCTTAAAAGAAGCTAGTACTGACAAACTTATGTTAACAAAATGGTTAAGATATACATGGAAACATTGATAATTCAGAATGAGCACCCAAACATTACACATCAAATTTAGTTTTACTGGGAAGATCCTTCCAGCCATCACATGACTATTCTTTGGTGCAGGTTACATTTTCCAAGAGTGTTATTCGTCTACCTATGTGTCTCTCTTTCCCATAGAAGCAAAATAAAGCACATATGCAGTGCATTCTTTTGAATCTCTGCTGGCAGCCCAACAGTTTTGCAGAAAACAAATGATAAGGATGGAAGACATCTTCTTTTTCTTTTTATGAAATGGACACTTCTACTGCTGATGCCTTTGTTCATTTCTAAATCATTGACTGAACCAACGGTTCTGTTAGTTTTTATCATCTCTTGCCAGTCAGTGACCCATTGAAATGAAGGTTCAATCAGACTTTATCATCTCTTGTCACTCACTAAATCCTGGCAAAAATATTTTAAGGAGGGAGACAGTCTCTTCTGGCTATGACAATGTCCCAGTTGCACGGACACATGCTCAGAAGGAATACTGGCTACCAGATTTGCTAGATACTTTAATTCCAGCCTGATGAATTCTGACCACTGTTCCATATAACTACCTTCCCAAAATCATTTGGGAGATTATTTTCTTTGGGTCAACCAGGCGGAAAACCTTTTCCTAAATTCAACTTAAGGCCTTTCTGCTCAATGTAACCAACTAATGCACTGATTGACCTTTGTAGGAAAATAGGCTTAAAACTTCTTTATTTTCAGCATATTGCAGGTGGCTCCTGTGTGTGGTGCCGATTTTGGTGGAAAATACTCCACTTGAGCCAAGTGCCGATCAAACGTAAATTGACAATGCAGGGAGCCAAAACGCACCACTGGTTTAAGCTGTCATTGTTTTGAGCCTTGGGCGTGACTCTATTACTATTACTGACTTTAACCTGTACCCATTTTTAACTGTTCAGGCTGACCATTGAACTTTACAATTTATCAGGAAGACCCCATTCTGCCAGTTTTGCCCAGAGGCAGGTACTTGGGACTTGGTCAAAGGCTGATCTGAGGTCAACAATTCATATAAATAGTCAACTCTTTGGTGTATTGCTTTTTCAGCCAGGATGGCAAGTATTGACAGTGTTTTTATTGTCCTGTTGTCCCTCCTAAATCCTATGTAGGTGTTTGGTATTAACTGGTTTTTATTCAACCACACCTGGAGCTCTTGGAGTATACAAGAGGCAAATAACTAAGTTTCAATGTCTATTAAGGCTAAATAGCCTATAGTTCAATGTGAATGATTTGCTGCCACTCTTGTATGGTGGATTAAGTATGCTCCTTCTTCATGAGGGTTGAATGGCTTTGGAGCTATAAATCCTGTTAAAAAGAGGTATTAGATATCTTTCCTGGAATTTAACGTCTTGCTTAAACAGGGCATTCAGAAGGCTGTTGAGGTCTGGTGCACCATCAGTCTTTAATTTCTTTATTAAATCTGCACCAGGATCTTTGTGTCTGATAATGGTTCTCCAGAGTTGGCTAAGTTATTATAACTTTGCGACATCAGCAGGATAATTTGGAAGGTAATGATGTCTGTGTGCTGTGAGTTTCATTTCAGAGAATGTATGTGACCTCTGTTTGCATTGGAGTTGCCCCCTGATAGTGTCAGTATTTGGTATCCCCATATTACTGATATTTGAAGTTTTACTGCTGATAATTTCACAGTCTAAGCGTGAGTATTTGGCATGAATATTGGACACCTAGGTATCCTCAGAGATCACTGCATCATGGTGATGATTTTATTCCTTAACCAGCTTATCTCATCCCAAAATTATGTACTGGTGGGTCGCTTGCTGTTTTGTATATTACATATATTCCAATATTCCATATTCCTTCCTGATTATTCTTTTTTGCCATCTTTCTTTTTTGTACATTTATCTTAGCTTCCACAATGATAATTTATTGAGTGTTTTGCCCTTTTTAGCACTCTCGGTTATCGATCTTACTTCTCTGCTGATTTGTAGTTTTTTTATTGTGGAGCTGGCTTGTTTACCACATCTGGGTGGAAAATGAAATGAGTAAATTCCGTATTAACTCCTCCTATATGTGATATCCTGCTTCTGTCATATTGTGTGTGCCATAGTCAGTATCTGCTAGGGTGTATATACCAGGGCCATGATTTGCTCCAAATCCATGTCACTCCATTTGAGTCTTTCTAGGTTTTGGCAATAAGACAACCTAATCCAGTCATTACGATCAGTTTGTGGGATGAAAATTGTATCTTAAAAATTTGAAGGAGGTGGTCACTTTACAAACGGGCGTCAATTTGAAATGAGCTGACCAAGGAGAATGATACATTGTCTATCATGGTGTAATGGATCATTGAGCAGGACCGGCTCCTAAGAAAGGTAGTTGCTGTCATCTTATCTTCTTTGAAATTACCATTCAGTATTTTTGAGCATTCATTTTCTAGTTTTTGGTGAACATTGGGAGATTAATTCATCTTGTGCTTAGTCCTCAGATTTTAGGTTTGTCCATTTGTGTCTGGTTTATTACCTTGCTGTAGGTTTGAAACAAAGTATTCCCCTCAACCGAGATCTAAATCAGGCCCTTGGTTTGCAATGTCACCTGTAACCCAAGTTCCCAAGGTTGCTCCTGCTACTTTCAATAGGTGTGTAGCAAGAATTCTATCGATTCTAAGTGTGATGAATTGAGATTCCTGAGTGCACTGATTTCCTTTGTTAGTTTTAACACCACCTCTCTCAAACTTCCCTCCAATGTATATTTGTGGAATAACATTAATTTTGTAGATGATGTTTAATGTGCGGTTCCCTGAATCAATTCCACTTGTGATTTTACAAGGACAAGTGCCATGTCCTAGTATGGAGTCACTCTTTCCGCTTCAGAGACAGCATGATTGATGTGCTGAATTGCCTGAGATTTTACCTCAATCTTTTTTAGGAGGTGGCACTCTTTTGGGATGGAGGGATCCTCTTTCAGAGATTTGGGCATGAAAAATCACTGCTGCTGTCCAGGTTTGTTCTGGGGCTGGGTGAATTACCCCTGTGATCTCACAGGATGGTTCTACAGCCATCTTATTTTGTTAAACTTAAGTCAACTGCAGATTGTCTTGACTTTGCAATATGACCACGTCTAATGTATCTGTTGGCTAGTGGTAACTGCCTGTAGTTGAATTGTCTCCTCTCCCTGTGAGTGTATTATTGCTACTTTTCTTGTCGTTCATTAAGCAGTTGGGGCTTGTCAACCTTTGTGTCCCCTAGCCTTGGCTGGACAGGCTCAGGGCTTTCAATATTTGTTTTAAGTTACTTGAGAGTGATAGACTCAGAGATACCGAAGGTGACTTGACTGGAGCTTCAGAAACTGGTGTTTGGTGTAATATTTAGTTTTTAGTTGCCCAGAATTTCCCTGGCATGCTATTTTACTGGATTTTAACTTCTTACATAATTTCAGAGAATGGGCCTGATCACATGTTTGGTGGTCCCAATGCAGGACCGCCAAACATGCGGCATCCCTCCACCCCATTGCAAGATTTCCACCGGTCTGACCAGGCTGACCGGTGAAAACCTTGAAATAGAGTACTCCCTCTGGTCAGTTTGACTGGAACAGTGCTATGAGTTAGCATTCAGCTCCCATAAAGGAGCCGAGTGCTATCTCGTAGCAAAGAGGGGGGCAACCAGCACCCTCGGAATGCGCAGACAGTGTGCATCCACGTGGTGCTGGGCTTGGGGGCCCTTGCACTGCCCATACCATGGGCATGGGCAGTGCAGAGCCCACCCCTGTGGCCCCCAGCACTTGTTCTCCACCAGCCTTTTCATGGTAGGGAAATCATCAAGAAAAGGCTTGCGGAGAACAAGTTTGTAATCAGCAGGGCGAAGTTGAGTTCAGGTCCACCATGGCTGATTACAATCAGGACCACTGTCATCGCATCAAGATCCTGGATCCTGGTGGAGACAGCAGTCTGTTGGCGGGTCTTTCCGCCAAACTCATAATGTGGTAGTCGGTCCACCCCAGCCATAGTGGTCCAACCGCCACCAAAAGTCTGACGGTGTTGTGACTGCCAGACTCATAATCAGGCCCAATATGTTTGGTATTACCTGTAACTTATCAATCAAGTGAGAATTTTGACAGTAGGTATGCTATGTATAGGGCATCTGGGGCACCATGAATCAGATCATTCAGCGACTGCAGTGTACTACCTATGCCTGATACATTGATGGCTAGAGTGTGAAGAAGGTCTTCCTGCATTTTCTGTTTGTCTGATTGAAATCAGATATCAGATGACTTTGCCTCCATAGATTTTAGGACTGCATTCCAAGTTGGGCTGCAATACTGCCATCTTTTGTAAGGGGAGGCTAAGATGCTTAAAACAGTGTCATATTTCTCATTTGGATCTTTGCCAGATTATTGTTTGAGATACTTTTGGTAATCTGATGGAGTCGAAGTGCAAACTTTTTTTGGATGACGTGGGAGGCAATTGTTGTGTTAAATGTTTTCCTTCATCTTGGAGATCTCGTCGGTTTTCCAAAAATTCTATCAGTAGATGGCCTTGTATTTCAGGATATTTAAACTAATTATTGATGCTAGACCTTCCTGTAAAACTTATGTTATCAGGGTCATTTGTTGGACAACAGTAGAGGAGATTGCACAAAATGGGCCACATAAACCTGAGCGTGTAGATGGTGAATGCTTGACTGTTAAACCCCCTTGGCTGTGGAGTTGACCATTTGTTTTTGATACACTCAACCTGGTCTATTTTGATTTTTGATTTTGAAAATGTCCTCTATATTGTTTGAGTTCGGTTTCAGGAACTCTGTTATTTTATGGTGTAAATGTTTTTCTGTGACCAATTTTTTGCCCTTTTGATGTTTTTTGTAAGATGGTTGGCTGCTTCAGGCCCAGATTTCCCTTTTTCTCCTGACATTGTTGCTGAATTCGGAGTTCTGAGTCATTTGGTGGCTTTTCTTTTGTGCTGCCCTGGGTCACCTCTTGTTTTTCCAGATCTGCTTGTAGTCATTCTGTTTGCCAATAGACTGAGGACCTGTTTAATTTTGTGTGGTGTGGTTAAAGTAGAAGGGGCTGATAAAGGGTTTGTAAGACACTTTAGGATTTAAGGGGCTGAGTTAGACAGCTGATGCTGTCTCTGGTAATCAATTGTGATCTGTTTACAGGGACTCAATTATCATCAGGTACTTTCGGGCTTTCAACTAATGACTACAATGACTGCAAATTCTATGACAGATGATTAGCATGTTGCTGACTATGGCCCTCATTACAACCATGGCAGTCGGTGTTAAAGCGGCGGTAATATCACCAACAGGCTGGTGGTAACTGCCAACATACAGGTGGGAGACAATGTATCGTCCACCCCATTACAACTCGACCATCCTCCAGCTTTTCTGGGGCGGTACCAACGCTATCAAAAGCATGGCGATAACAGTACTTGGAAAGTAAACCACTCACCTCTTGACACTCAACGAAGAACCAGGACGCCATGGAGCCCGAGTTGCAGGTCCTGCCCATGCTGGTATACCTTCTCATACATCAGGAGTACCAACGGCGGTGACGACGATCACGGTGAGTACAACACCCAGTAGACAGGGGAGGGGGAGGCAAAAAGCGAGTGACACACACACGCAACGTGCAACACCCCCACCCCCACCCTCACCCCCAACACCATACACACAAACACATGCAACAACATTACATATACACCCCGTAACCCTCTGGAAGAACGCAAAGACAAAAGGTATTGAGTCAAATTAGTGTAATATTAGAATTCTAGAGAAATACGTTCATAAATAAATTAACAGTATGTACAATATATACAATATATACAAAATGAGGGACAATGACCACACAAAAATAGTCTGTGGCCCACTGGGCCAAAACACATAGGCCAAGCCTACACATGACTCCTGCCTCAAAATGGAGAGAACACTGCAGGGGCATCAGGTCGAAAAAACACAGGGTCCTCGGGGAGATGGGGAAGAGGGGGCATCTCAGCCGGAAGATGGTACTATGCCACTGCTCCTGGATGGAGCTCCATGCCCACTGCTATGTCCCGGGGAGTGTAGGCCACAGTCTCTCAATTGGGTGGTTTGCCCACTGCTTGGCCCTGGGGAGAGCAAGGCCACAGTCTCTCAAGTGGGTGGTTTGCCCACTGCTTTGTCCTGGGGAGTGCAAGGCCACAGTCTCTCAAGTGGGTGAGTTGCCCACTGCTTGGTGCTGGGGAGTGCAAGGCCACAGTCTCCCAAGTGGGTGGTTTGTCCACTGCTTTGTCCTGGGGGGTGCAAGGCCACAGTCTCTCAAGTGGAGGGCTCCTTCCACTGGTCCTGGAGGGGGCTTTGTGCCTAGTGTGCTTCATCCTGCCAAGGATAGGGTGAGTGGATGCCTTTCTCCACTTGTTCTGGAGGGGGCTTGGTGCCCAGTGGCTTCATCCTGCCAAGGATAGGGTAAGTGCATGCCTTTCTCCACTGGTTCTGGAGGGGGCTTTGTGCCCAGTGTGCTTCATCCTGGCAAGGATAGGGTGAGTGGATGCCTTTCTCTACTGGTTCTGGAGGGGGCTTTGTGCCCATTATGCTTCATCCTGGCAAGGATAGGGTGATTGGATGCCTTTCTCCACTGGTTCTGGAGGGGGCTTGGCGCCCAGTGTGCTTCATCCTGCCAAGGATAGGGTGAGTGGATGCCTTTCTCCACTGGTGGTTCTGGAGGGGGCTGTGTGCCCAGTGATGCAGCAATTGGGGGCTGCCAGGTCACAGTCCCTCATCTGGGTGTCAGAGCCACAAGATTTGCAATAGTCAGGATGCATGAAAGTCCATGGAGGCAATGCTACAGTTCATCTACCAGTGGCTACGGCGGCACAGTGGTAGTAGTGCTGGTGCTGCAAGTGGGGGGGGAGGCTCCAGCCCTTCTCCTGCAGCCTCGGACGACTGCCCACTGGGGCTGCTGCTGCTGACAGCAGTGGTGCTTGCGGCGCTGCAGGTTGCAGTGCTTGCGGCGGTTCTTGCAGTGGTGCAGGTGGCAGTGCTGGCCACGGTGCACGTGGCGGTGATGGCTGTTGTGCTGGTAGCCACCAGGCCTTCACCTGCAGACTCGGATGGCTGTAGTGCTTTGGCTGGTGTTTTCTGCCCCTTCCTGCCCTTGGCAGATGGTGGTGTCACCTTGGGTCTGGCACCTGGAGTCTTTGACGTGGCCTTGCTGGGTGGTGTGGCTCCTTCCCCTTACTGGATGCTGTCCCCTTCTTCACCTTGCCAGGTGGTGGAATGTTCTTTACCTTGGCAGGGTTGGTGCCACACTGGCTGGCCTGACAGGTGCCCCCTTTGAGCCTATGACAGCTGCATCTACCACAGCGGATGTGGACTTCGTGGCTGAAGTGCTGGGCTGGGTTCTGGCCACCCTGGCCTGAGGGGAAGGACGGAGGGGAGGGGTAGGGAAAAGGTCAATGTTGGCTGGGAAAAGCTTCTTAGGGACATTGGGGCAGGAAGAGAGTGAAGGTTTGGGAGTGGAGAGAGAGGGGGTGGTTGTAGGAGGTGTCCATCTGCTGTATTTGGGTGCAGATGCATGAGCTGGATGCTGTTGGGAGGTGGATGGCTGTTGGGTGGGTGTGTGCTTGCGTTTGTGTACTTTGGGAGGAGGGGTCACAGATGCAGTGGTAGAGGACATAGGGGACGTGTGCATGAATGTGGAGGTGGTGACTGCCAGTGAGGGGTGTGTAGTGATGGGCATGCTGGTGATGGAGGTAGTGGATGAGGATGTAGTGCATGCAGGTGTGAGTGGAGACACTACTGGGAGGAAGGTGGATGACGAGGAGGAGGGGGACACAGTGGAGCAGTGGATGTTGGTGTGTCTGCATGGGGATGGTGCTTGTGTGAGTGCCTGTGAGATGAAGTGTGGTGCTTGTGTTTGCCTGAGCCACTTTTGTGTGTTGATTTGGATAAATGCTGGTCTGAAGGTGTGCTTGGAATAGGTTGGGGTTGAGGGGATTGGGATTGGGTAGAGGAAGTTGAAGGGGGAAAGCTATAGACAGGAACAATGGCTGCCATCATTGCGGAGGCCAGAGCCTGAAATGCTCTCTGTTGGGCCGCCACGCCAGAGTGAATGCCCTCCAGGTATGCATTTGTTTGTTGCAAATGCCTCTCGACACCCGGGATGACATTCAGTATAGTTGACTGACCAATAGTGAGGGATTTCAGCAGGTCAATAGCCTCCTCACTGAGGGCAGCAGGGCTGACTGGGGCAGGGCCTGAGTTGCCTGGGGCGAAGGAGATGCCCACTCTCCAGGGTGAGCGGGCATGGGAAACATGCTGAGGGGCTGCTGGGAGGGCGGTGCTGGTGGGGGGGTGGCAGCTGTACCTGTTGTTGGGGTAGTCACAGAGGTGTCTGCCATTATCAGGGAGCTTCTACCGAAGGAGGAGTCACTGTCTGTAGTGTCCCCTCCTGTCTCTGTCATGGTGTTCCCGTCACCCTCCATCCCACTGGTGCCCTCACCCTCGGTGGATTTGGCCTCCAGGCCCATGTGGGATGCAGCTCCCTCCATCGCGGGTGCCTCTGCTCCTCCGCCAGATGATGCTAATGCACACAAGGACAGGGTGACAGAACAAAAGAGGGGGAGAGACAGAGAATACACTTGGTCAGTGCCAGCAATACCACTACCGTTGGCGTACACATCACACAGGGAGCTCCCCTATGCACTAGGCCATGCATTACCAATTACAATGGTAGTCACCAGCCTATGGACATGGCATAACGCCATCAGCTGCACACCAGAAACCCACAGTAGTAAATGCCCACTAACACCATTAGGTTTGGAGCGCTTCAGAGCCTGCCCAACAAGGGACCTACCCTGCCATGTTCTCCCTGGCCTAGGGGCACCCACAGTCCACATCCCCCACCCAGGTAAAACATTAACGCGTGCCAAATCATGAATCTGAATTTGTATTCACCCCCTTGTGGCTGCTGTGATGTCCTCAAGCGCCCATCCAACTCTGAATAGGCAACTGCCAGGATGCGGAACATCAGGGGGGTCAAGGTACGATGGGCACCCCTTCCTGGTTGGGAGGCCAGCCCCAGCTGGGCCTCCACCGTCTTCCTTGCCCGGCGGTGCAGGTCCTTCCACCGTTTGCGGGAGTGGGTGCTCCGCCTGTCAAAGACCCCCAGGGTCCGCATCTCCTTGGTGATGGCACACCAAATACCCTTTTTCTGATGGGTGCTGAACTGCAGGAATGATAAAGCAGAGAAGGGATTAGTAATACCGTCCAGACCGTCAAATTCATGGCCCAACATATCCCTCCCATCTACTATTGCACATACATTGACCACCATACATGCAGCACTCTGGCCAGGACCCCTCAGACCCACCCTTACATGGGTCGTACACACACAGCAATTCATACATTCATGGCCCACGCATCATTCTCACAGTGTACTCACCTGTTTGTCTGGAGGACCATAGAGTAAAGTGTACTGGGGTAGTACCCCATCCGCAAGTCTATCCAATTCCTCCGCAATGAAGGCAGGGGCCCTTTCCCCAGACACATGAGCGATTGTCGCTTCCAGACACAGGTCACAGCAGCACTTGCAGTGTAGGTCCTCTCCTGTCGAAGGTCAGGTAGCAAGTGAGTGAACAGATAGAAAATGGTGGTCACGTCCGCGGCTCCTGGAACCCACAGGGCCCAATGATAACAAAAGTGAAGTTGTGCGGCGGTCATTGACCGTCTACCGCAACGGCGCACAGCGCCAGCGGACTTACCTCATTTCCTCTTGTCACTCCACACAGGTCAGACAGCCACCATTTCAGGGGGGCAAAGGCGATGGCACCTAACTGCGTCACAGCAAACATTGGCACATCAACTGTCCCTCGGATTCACAAACTGGTTCTGCAAATGAAGAGAGATGCATCATTATTGCAGTAGATGTGTGAATATGACCCTCTGTTCAATGTTTTCCTCCCTAGGCTTCGACCGCTGAGGATGAATATGAGATGAAGACATCCTCCAGTGTACAGACCCCTGGTGGACCCTGCGACAATGGAGGACAGACACATTATCCTAACTTACAGACTTGATCAGGCCACAATCCAAGAACTGTGTGCCCAATTGGAGCCAGACCTGATGTCAGCTATCCGCCAGCCCACAGGTATCCCCCCTCTAGTGCAGGTCCTGTCAGTGCTCCATTTCCTGGCAAGGGGTTCCTTCTAAACAACAGTGGCCTTGACATCAGTGATGTCTCAGCCAATGTTTTCAAACGTGTTGACCAGAGTGTTGTCTGCCCTGCTGAAACACATGCACACCTACATCGTATTCCCACGGGTGGAGGATTTGGCCAGAGTTAAAGCTGACTTTTATGCCCTGGGACATATCCCCAACATATCCCCAACATCATTGGTGCCATTGATGGTACACATGTAGCATTTGTCCCCCCAAGGAGAAATGAACAGGTGTTCAGGAATAGAAAAAGCTATCACTCTCATCCCCCATGTGAATGCCAAGTATCTTAGCTCTGTGCATGATGCCTTTATCTTGAGGAATAGCAGCATCCCATATGTGATGGCTCAACTCCAGAGGCACCGGGTGTGGCTAATAGGTGAGCCCAAGGTCCCCACCCAGTATATGCTGGTGTCTGGGTATAGGGTTGTCCCTAAGGGATAGTGTGTGTCTAACAGTTGTCCCACTTTTTTTTAGGTGACTCTGGTTACCCCAACCTCTCATGGCTACTGACCCCAGTGAGGAATGCCAGGACAAGGGTAGAGGAACGTTACAATGAGGCACATGGGCGAACAAGGAGGATAATTGAGCAAACCTTCTGCCTCCTGAAGGCCAGGTTCTGGTGCCTCCATCTGACAGGTGGATCCCTATACTACTCACCCAAGAAGGTGTGCCAGATCATCGTTGCATGTTGCATGTTGCATGTTGCACAACCTGGCCTTGAGACACCAGGTGCCTTTTCTGCAGGAGGATGAGCCTGGAGATGGTCTTGTGGCAGCGGTGGAGCCTGTGGACAGTGAGGAAAAGGAGGCAGAGGAAGAAGATGAGGACAATAGAAGTAATATCATATGGCAGTACTTCCAGTGACACACAGGTAAGACACTGTAACTTCACTTTACTTTTCAGTTTTCTGGTGGACACTGTACATTGCAACCTGATTGCCCTATGTCTATGGCCACTTACTGTACATTTTGGCATCTCTATTTTCAGATCTCCGTGGCCCAGTCTGGCTCCTGGTATGTTTACTGCTGCCCACTAAAGGTCATACCAATGTATTAATTACTGTACAATGTTTTCAGAATGTTGTATTAATACATATTTCAATCAACTGACAGAGTCCAGTTTTGTATTTGTTCCAAGGGTGTTTATTTAAGTGCTAATAAGTAGAGAGGGATGTGCAATGGGCTGGGGTGATGGTGGAGGAATGTCCAGTTAGAGTCCAGTCTCTTGGTATCACAGGTGCATTGTCCAATGGGGCATAGGAAGGGGAGTAATGGCAGTTCAAGGTGGACAGGGTGACAGAATGGGACAAAAGGGTGACAATCAGGAGAGTCTTATTTCCTGGCGGGGTCTTGGCAAAGTTCTCTGGCTTCTTCCTGGTTCGCAGGGACCGCTTGCAGGGTGGTTCTCCTTCTGAAGGGGGTGCGGTGCTGGTGGTCTGTTAGTCCTGTGGCAGGGCCTCCTGTCCACTAGCACCAGCAGAGGTGGAGGGCTGTTCATCCATGTGGCTAGTATCAGGGGCCCGTTGGTGTGCCACAGCCTCCCTCATGGTGTTGGCCATGTCAGCCAGCACCCCTGCCATGGTGACCAGGATGGTATAGATGTGTTTGAGGTCCTCCCTGATCCCCAGGTACTGTCCCTCCTGCAGCCGCTGGGTCTCTTGCAACTGGATGTAGCTGGCAACTCCTCTCTGGTGACGTTGAGTAGGGGTCCATGATCGCCAAGACTTGCTCCTCCCATGTTGTTAGTTGTGGGGGAGGAGGTAGGGGTCCACCGCCAGTCCTCTGTTCTGCTACCTGGTGTCTTGCAACCACGGAACGCACCTCCCCCCTTAGGTCGTTCCACCTCTTCCTGATGTTATCCCTTGTTCTGGGGTGCTGTCCCACAGCATTGACCCTATCCATGATTTTCTGCCATAGCTCCATCTTCCTTGCAATGGACGTCTGCCGCACCTGTGATCCGAATAGCTGTGGCTCTACCCGGATGATTTCCTCCACCATGACCCTTAGCTCCTCCTCTGAAAACATGGGGTGTCTTTGGGGTGCAATGGATGTGATGTGAGTGATATGTGTGAGGATGTGTGAGGTGATGCGTGGGGTGATGGTTGTGGTGTGTGCTGTGAAGTGCGTGGATGGTGTATGGGTATTGGTGTTCTATGGCTCAGATTGGCTTGTCTCTCTCTCTCTGTTGGCAATCTTTTTTTCGTTGAAAGGGTTGTGGGTAATGTGGGTGTGTGTTTTATAGTGGTCTGAATATGTGGGTGTGGTGTGTGTATGTGTGTCAGGTGTGTGTAGTTTGAATTGTCCAATGTGGTGTAGTTTTGTTAGTGTGTGCGAATTTTGAGCGTGGTGGTGTGTACCACCAATGGTTTACCGTTGTTGAAAGACCGCTGCAGTGATTTGTGGGTCCTGATACTGTGGGCGTATTCCTGTTGGCGTAAAGGTGTGGGTTTTGGTACCGCCAATTTATCACTGACCTTTGGTCTGTCTGTATAGTGGTGGATTTCTCTGTGTGGGTCACAATACGCGTCAGCATGGAGGTAGGTGGCATTTACGGCCAGGGTTGTAATGAGGGCCTATATTTTTTGTGAGGTAGACCTTCACAATTAGGCATATGTAGTGCATTTAACAAAGAACTCAGAATTATACTCCATTATCTGTGGCTTTGACAATATAACTGCCATTGTCAGTGTCAATTAATCTACTGCCAAGACCTCTGGATTGAAGTAATTCATGGACTTTGGTAATACATTCATCCAAGTGCTGGCAGCCCTATATGATTATTTCATAGAAAATAATGCAACTGGTGTATGTGACCTAATGCCTCACAATGCATCAGCAAAAGTGAGAACAGCAGCTAGTCTGTGTTTCACTCCCATGAGGGAGATCCAGTGTGCAGTGATTCATAGCTTCTCCAACCAATTGCAGCACATGATGGTGTAGTGCTGGTACAGTAAGAGTAGAAAAATAGTTCTGGCTGCGAACCTCAATTTTCGACAAACTCCAAGAACCTCTATTCTTCCAAGAACTAAGGGTCAAGGTCATGTGGTCAAGGGCTAATGTTTTGACCAGTTTCCCATTTACAATGGGTTCTGTGGTACTGTGACTCTTTGGTGAACATAGACTGGTTGAGAGAAAATGGCTTATTAGCTGGGTTGGAAGGGAGTCCACCACAAGAAACAAAGTCACTAACTTGATATGTCCATTCAAAGGTTTCAGAAATTTAAACCTGAGCTGAACCGCTTTGTAGGTGTTGCATAGACCAGACAGGCTGAACTTAAGAAAATCTGTAAAGCATTTAGAAGTAACAAAACAGTTAAGAAGTCAAAAACATAACACAATGAAAACCCCTCTCTATTATGACAGTAAAGAATAACTTAACTGACAAAATTACACCACAATGACAAAAAGCATATGTGGAGCTGCAGATATGAAGTATTAAAGTTTTAAGTAAAAATAGCACAAAAATACTAAAGGCCAATAAGGTCATCTGGTTGCACTTGACCAGTACCTACTGCAAGTAAAGGCTGACCACGATGGAGCTTAGGTCGGTTACAGTGATGAGGTTTGTCCCAGTTCAAAAGTTAATTCTCGGTTTCAACAGATTTCATTCTACCAAGCAGAAGGGCTAGCATTGAGGGACGGGCTCAATGTTGATGGATTCCAGTGTTGGGATGGAGCCTCTGAAAAATCCTTGGTTTTGGGTGGGAAATGTTCCATCAGGAGAAGTTCAAGTTTATGAGCCCTGGAGGGCTCGGGCACCAATAGGTTCTCCTTCAACTGTGATTCTGATGAATTTGCAGTTTCTAACCAGTGAGGGGTTGGTGTTGATTAATTACAGTGTTAAAGGAAGAATGTAGTGGGAGCTACAATGAAGTCGGGCTCAGATGTGATGCATGCTCTTCAGATTGGCTGGGTAGATTGGTGATGGTTTCCTGATGGGTCTCCTGTTAAAAATGTTTTTAGAAAGTTTCTCAGGGTCAGGTTTTGTGGTTTAGGCAGGAGGAGTACACTCTGACACCGGTCAATGGTGCAGGACCTCAGAAACTGTAACTATGGTCAGGACTTAGTCCAACAGAAGCCACCTGCAAGGTCCAAGGCAGGTCCAGTGGGAACTGGTCAGCTCGACTCTTCTGGAAAAGTAGGCCTCTTGCACCATCTGACTCCCTGTAGCTTAACAGGGGACAGCCAACTGATGCCTGGATTCCAATTTTTTTTTCCGGGTACAAGTAGGAGCAGGTCCAGCCATTAGGGTTCTTTCTAACTGGTTTCAACAGGAGAAGCAGACCCTTTTCTGTCTTCCACAGGTCCAGTAGTGTTATTAGGAAGGTACTTGGGGGTGCCACATTTATGCTTGGCTTTAGCTTGTGGATGGGTGTGACACCTGACCCCTCCCTAACCAAAAGGGAAAATATTTCCAGGGTAAATTTATTGACTTTTGCATAGGGGTAGGCAGAACTTGCAGAGCTTCAATCAGTGGAATTCTGTCGAGATACAGAAAATTTCCAAGAGATTCAACAGAATTTTGCCAACAGGCAGAAAATATGCAGCTTCTGCTGAAATGTGGTGCAGGTAGTGCAAGCAGCACTAAAAATCACTGCGAACTGCACTACGCACAGCCATACTAGTTGACTTTGCTGCCACTCGAGTAGAAAATCTACTTGAAGGGCAGCAAATGTACTTGAAGAGTAGCCCTCTGGCCACAACCGCTCTCGAACACCGGCGACTGCCCACATTGGAAAATCATGCTAGAGGAATCCAAATCTCGCTGGTGCTAACCAGCTTGCTAGTTTTGGAGTCTGTGTGAGCAACATTTCATTAACGGGCAGAAAATATGTAACTTGTGCTGCAATTTAGCGCCGGTAGTGCAAGAAACAATGAAAATCAGTGCAAACAGTACCATGCGTTGGACAGGAGTGAGCAGTCATTTGAGTTGATTTTGCTGCTGCTCAAGTAAAAAAATCTACTTGAGCCACAGCAAATCTACTCAAATTGTAGCCCTCAGACCGTGACCACTCGCGGATGCCAGAGACTACCTTTGTTAAATAAATCACGCTAGGGGATGCCAAATCTTGCTCATGCTCACCAGCTTGCAAGTTCTGGGGCCTAGCAGGAGTAACCTTCTGCCATGCAGCAATGGGAGGAATTTAGCCAGAACTCTGCAATAAAGAGTAACTCATAGTGGCCAAACTTTAGCCAATTTTGTGGATGGAAAGGAATAGTTAACCCACCACTACTTCTGCAGTAATTCTTATGTGCCCTCCTGCAAACAATCACATGGTGCACCTCTCTACGTAAATCTATTATCTCAGAAACTTTAGTCAGGTCAATGAGCAACCCTTCCTCAGCAGTCACTTAAAACCAGTTCTGGGGCAAATCCTCTCCCACTGGGATTGGCGACTGACTGGCTAGGCAGACAAAGAAGGGCCTTGCTCATGTATCAGCTATCATTTGCCTGTGACATGGTAGGCTTCTTTCAGGTTAACTAGATTTCTAGGCACTGTCTTGATGGTCTCCCTGTCAGAGGATCAAAACACCTCCCCACACCCAAAGCCTTTCTCTCAGCCTTGGGAGCAAGTTCACATCTCATCAAATGGGCCATTCAGCTTCTGGATGACAAATGGATGCTCAACAAAATAGGCCTTTAGAGACTTTCTATAACTGGGCTTGTAATAAATATTTTATAAAGCCCAATAATTCATTTTGAAGCTGGTTCCAAAGCAGAGATAATAATAATTTATTTTAAAATCATGTCTCAATGATTTTCTATGGAACAACTAACCCTACTATAGTAAAAGTAGCTTTTGGGGCCTTGTCACGGTAGTGACATGTTTTACACTAAACTTATACATGTTGTACTTTCAAATACTGTGCACTCTGCCTTATTGGACATCAAGGGCTACTTAGGGGTCACATTGTTTAAAAGGAGGGCTTTAGGCAGGGAAAAAAGGTTATTTTCAAAGGTCAAAATTTCCATTAAAAAAATGCACAGACAGACTACAGTAGGCCTGCAATCATATTTTACACTGTCCTCCTAGCGGTGGCAAATGTGTGCTGCAGCCCACTAGTGACACTTAACTCACAGGTTCTGGTTACACCTTGTACCATACACTGGAGACTTCCAGATACGATAAACAAATGCACTTAGGAGTATAGCAAAATACAGCAGGTTTTAGGCAGGTCAGAGTACATGCACTGGGGCTTAGTTTGTAGAGTTTCATCACAGAGAGTCAAAACAACCAGCAGCATCAGTCCTCAAAAATTAGAGTGATCATGCAAAAAAGGTCACTTTTCTATGGTAAGTGTTGTGCAACCCCATAAAAAGGTGTAACATTTATTACCAAATAATTATTTTTTAAACCTTCTTTAGCATGGACTCCCTTCTCAGATCAGCATGAAACATGAGATTGCCGCATTGGGACGATTAACATGCTAACAGCCTGGCATATTTCATGTAGTCATTAAAGAGCATCACAGTTCTTTATACCTAAAAAGCTTTTCCCTCCCGTAACTGTTCACTCGTTGATGGATAAGCACAAAACCTGTCAAACCCCAAGTAACCTTTTTGACAAGAGGGAATGTTACTTTAAAGTCTCATATTATATTTTGGAGCTACAGATATACAACAGAAAATCTGTTACAAAAAATCAGTTTTCACACTGATGTACACTTTCTGGTGAGGGTATCCCAAAAATGTTTGAACAAGGAACATTTAACTCAAATCCATACATTCTAAGATATACTAATTATCATAAGTATGATAAGCTTCTCAGGTCTGATTTGCAGCGGATACTTCTAGAATCCGCTGCACTCAGAAGGAACTCAGAAGGATCACATTTAAAGTTCTAGAAATAGAGGTTTGACTGGACCTCTGCATAATACAGTAATTAAGCCCAAATCCCTATTTTGCCCTTGTCTAATTCTGAAGGGTATTTATTGTTGAAATTTACCTGGGTAATATGTGTTGTGCATTGCAACACATGAGATCCTGTGTAAAAAACACAGATTCTACATATTAATTCCCATTTTTGGAGTGAAAACGTAGACTATAAACTTTACTAGGCCCTTACAATCAAGGTCTTAATTTTAGCTACCTTATTAAATACATGTGGCTTTTAGCCAAGCTTGTTATTGTGATTTTACTTAATTATTGTTCACAACTTTATTTAGGTTTAATCAATTTGTGTGATGGACTTTCCCCAAAAATGTTTGGACTTGGTTTCTTCAGTTAATATACTATATTTCAAAAACTAGTATTGGCATATACACAATTTTCAAAATATTATTTCTATCATCTAATAATAAAATAGCACAATGCAGAGGATCAACAAGTTTTTTTAATGGTCCTTGAATTACAAGAGAAAGCATTGATAGCTGATTTCATTTGTCATTCACTTTGCCAATTCCTTCTCCGCTTTAGGGAAAAATATCTACTCACTCTGTGTTTTAATTTATTTTAACTGATTAATGCTTTATTTAAATTTTCAGGCTTGTCACAAACATATTTGAAGTGTAATTTGTTGAAATTATCTGTAATACTCTCAGATGGGTGTTAGGAGATTGGCTACAGTGTACCTTACATATTAACATAACAGCATAGAAGTGCTTTGCATTATTCCTGATGATTCCACTTTCTTTTCATGCAAGGCTTATTTGAAAGCTATACTTCACCTTAATTACTAGTTTGTATGATTATCCCGGATTTTGCAAAATGTATTCCTTGATACTAGGTTCCTTTTATCGTTATGTATCGCTTACATTTTGGTTTGTGCTCCCTTTCCTATGTAGGTAGGTAAAAAACAGAAAATAAACATTTGCGGAGAGGAAGGATGTATTTGTATATAGGGGCATGGTGATACTGGCAAAGAAATGTTAGGCAACAAGACAATAGACATAATTAAGTAATGGAAGTTGCTGTTCTTCAAACCATCTTTACCTCGGTTTTCAGCTGTTTGCAAAATATTTATCTGTTGTGTACTCTTGTCTGTGTTGTGAATTACTTCCTCATTTTCACTAGACAGAGAATCGTACACTTTAAAAATATCAGTGAGTATGGATAATTAACTTCTGGGAAACCATGAGTCCCAAACACATATGTTTGGATTAAGGTAAAACTAGTCACAGAAAGTTATTTGTGAATATAAGGCTGAACCTCTTTTAATAAATGTATACATTCAAAATGATTGAGGATTTGTTTAATTTTAAAAGGATGCCAAATGTCACATGAGTCTCAAAACTTGAAAATCCCAATTTTCAAAGTATCTTATTGATAAATATTAAAGTGTACTTGTTAACTATAGACATACACACATCATTACAGTTTTAATGATGTAGTTCTATCAGTTGGCCCTTTCCATTTGTTGCCCTTTTAATTACAAAATGTTATTCTTCCTTTAATATATTTAACCCTACTTTTGTTGTGTCTTTACATTTTACTTTACCTTGAATTAATGCCTTTTAAATATGCCCTTTAGGTCCTCACATTTTTGATTGTTGAATTCCTCATTGCACTTTGTTAAAATCCTTGAAGAAATCTTCAAAATCAGATCTTACTTTTTGTACCTTTCTTTAATTTAATCTTCTCGAGGTCTTCAATCAAGTGGATTTTTTTTACCTTGAGGTATTATTAATTCTCAATAATAATAATACACATTTTTCAGGTTTCTCAATAAAAAAGGTAAGATATTTTGGTTTAGTCCTGACCCAGGGATATGACTTTTTGTGTGAAGAAACATTTTTCCAGGCTTATGTTCTTGAAATCTATGCTATGTACCATCAAGCAAGGTTGCCATTTTAACCTGGAAAATCCATCTACTTAAGATCAGTGTAGTAGTGCAAATTTTATTGTTGCCCATTTCACTTATGTAATAAACATATTTTTCAGTAGGACACATGTTAATCTAAAGTTCTCTTACTGTGGAAATGCTTTGGACTGACTTGACAAACAGAGTACTCTTTAAGATTTTCCATCTTCTAGATCTAATTGTCTGTTTTCATTTTGTGACTGGTACCCCTTGAACATTCTTTGTGAATGCTCATGAAGTATTGCTTTGAAAGTGTGTAGACTATCCTTAAATATTTCTCTCAATGCCTGTCCATTTACTACTCTTACTTTACTTAAAAAGCCTGCTTATAAGTCAGACAGTTCCACATGCATAAGTGAACTTGTGTTTAGAAATCGTGATTGTATGAATCTACATTTTGAATGTAGAAGAGGAAAATACAGTTATTTTTAGACTTGCCGATGACATTCATAAATAATTTTTTTTAAATTACAAAATGGGTATAGAAATACATTTTAAATCACGATTTGGAACAGTGTATTAGGATGTCCCTTCCACACTGTGATTCAAAATGCAATGCACTAATGTTTTGATAGGTTACTGATTCCTGAAAGGAGGTAGTGACCCATTTGGACAGTGGGACCACCCTCGCCTTAGGAAATAGTTTTCCAGAGAACCGCTGTTAAGTTACTGACTCCTCAAAGAAGGTAGTGGCCCATTTGGACAGTGGGACCACCCTCACATTTGGGAATAGTTTTCCAGAGAACCACAGTTAACTCCTAAACAACTTTTTAAAAATATATCTATGCATTTTTTTCTTAAAGGCAGACCCTTTTCACTTAAGGAAAATGGACTGCATTCAAAAAAGAGGTTTATTAAAATGTGATCAAATGAAAAGATGGTCTGCTGGCCCCAGCTGGACGACATCCCTGTGAGGGCATTCGATTAGAATGAGTTGCAAATTTTTACCTTCCTCATGGATATTGATGAGTTAAGTCAAAATGCAATCCACTTAGGATGGCAATTTTGTGAACTGACCTATTAGTATTTAAGTTAATTTGGTAAATCAGATTTAATTCTCTAAAAAGTTGATGTGCAATTTAGTGACCATTTTAGTCGAATCAATTCATAGTATTTCCAACCATTTATCTTTAAGTTTTCACATACTTTTCTTTCTTTACTTTTCAATTAGGTACTTTTTCCTTGATTTCCTCCCCATCTTCAAGCATGAGTCTTCCTCATCTTTGAATGTTCTAGTAGAAAGTGGTCTGCAGTGTGATATTTTATATTAGCTTGGTATGTCTCCCTAATTATAAACAATTGTTTTTTTTTAATTGTATTAAAATGTTTCCTTTCAAAGAGATCCCTATTTCTGGACTGGTTAGAGTAATGTATTCTATTCCCAATGTGTTTAAATAATTATGATAACAAATTCCCTATCTGAAATTATTTTTCCTATTTCTTCTTTAGAAGTATATGACCTTTTATCTATGTCAACCACCTTTGTGCATCTATCAGTAATAAACTGTTCTTTACATGCAGTATGTGTTTTTGAGTAGTTCGCGTTAACCCATACATTACATGTGATTAGCCTTGAGTTTAGATGCAAAAACATCTACAAACAGTGTATTTTGTTTCTCCAATAAAACAATAGAACAATAACCCCACTGCTATCTTTATCCCAATTAACATATTATATTACATAAGTCACTTGGAATTATATCTGTTTACCAGCTACTCCTTTCCATTACTTCAAACCTTTTCATTCTTGCAACAATTGTTCATTGAATCGTTTTCTTTTTCTGCAAGTATGGCAGTCTCTCCCAAACTCTCTGTGAACAACTGTGATGGTCTCCTCCTTTTTGTGCCCACCGTTTTTTATCCTTTGTCTGTTTAAATTTGCTTTGTCTTTTCTATTCCCCAAGCGCTTTACTATCCCCCTCTATCCAGCCGTTTTTATGGGAAACTCCAATTCCCATTAGCCTGAATGAATTTGGCATTCTTGAGGCATTTTCCCATTTAAATATAGGTTAAAATGAAAGTAAGTACTAAAGCGAGGATGAAAAAGGACCCTGCTTTTCAAATTGCCGGATGAGAACTTTCTTTATGTTAACCATCTGCATATGTTTTAATTGATTTTTCATTTTGTAATTGAATCAAGTACTATTTTGTAGTATTTACACTGTTCATTGTTTACATTCTCTTACAGCACCTGATTAGTATGCTTGTGGACAGATTCATATTTGCTGCTGATGGCAGTTATCAGAATCCTAATTTTTCCACTTTCCCACCATCCTTCCGTACTTCTTTGGAGGATGCTGAAATTGATGTCACATGTAGGGTTGTTACTCATAATTGTTGGCTTTTTTCACATGTTGTGGATATACTCTTAGGGCATCATTATGACATTGGTGATCCGACCGTCAAAGCTGTGGGAGTGAGAGTACCGTCATGCCGGTGTCCTCACCCCCTGTCATGCTACAATGTTTCTACCCGGCTGACTGGCAAAAGCATCATATTACAATGTTTACGCTGGTCAGTCCGGTGGAAACAGTGCAGCGGCATTGGCCTTGGTTCCTTTAAGGGAGCCGACGCTGGTGATGTTGCACACCAGTTGTGAAACCGCCATGGAAAGGCTGGTGGAAAGTTGGGTCGTGATCAGCATGGCGGTGCAACAATGGGCACCGCCGTATCTGACCATGACTCCAAATGCTGCCAACCAATTGGGAAGCATGTTCCTGGTGGTGGCGGTAGTCTCCTGCCGGACTGACTGCCAGGGCTATAATCTGGCAGTCGGACCACCAGGGATGCAGCGGTCTGGCCACCACCACAGGTTTCGGGGTCCTTAGACCACCAGATTTATAATGAGGCCCTTACTCCTTTCATTCTTTCTCTCTCTATAGACAAGACTTCATGCATACCTTCAAACACCTATTACTAAACATTTAGGGGGTCATTACTACCCTGGTGGACGGCGGTAATTTGGCAAAAGGTACAGCCAACAGGCTGGCAGTACCTTTCCCGAAATTATGACATTGGGATTGAGCCAAACCGCCGATGTACCACTCCTTCCGCCAGGGTGGTAACAGCTGCTGGGCTGGAGACTATGGCTCCAGCCAGGCGGCTGTCATATCCCACCTTTGGGATTATGACCCTGCCTACTGCCACGGTTTTTGTGGCAATCTTACTGACACGAAAACCATGGCGGTAGTGCCTACTGCCATGGCACTGGCATTCCTTCCCTGGCACTGATAGGGGTCTTGCCCGCCCCCCTCCCCCTCCTCAGAGTTCTCCTCCACCCTCTCCCTTTCCACCCCCCGACATCCACACACCTACACATACACTCATCCACACACGTATACCCACATCTATCCACGCATGCACACATACATACCCACACACCGCAACACACACCAACATACATTGATGCACACATGCATTCACAACACACAACATACATGTACACTCACACACATTCATTCACACACGCATTCCACATGACTCACACCCGCATGCGTGCATCCAAAAACAGACACACACACCCCCCACACACATACACACACAACAACCCCCACCCCTCTCTCCTGTAGGAGAACCCAACTTACCTGCTTGCAGGTGGTCCTCTGGCAGGAGACTGGATGCAGCGCTGCTGTCATCAGCCTCCTCTGGCAGGAGACTGGATGCAGCGCTGCTGCCATCAGCAGCGTCTGCCAGCAAAACACCGCCAAGCCGTATCATGGAACGTGATACGGTTGGTGGTGTTTTGCTGGCGTGGCGCTGCTGCTGGCAGCAGCGCCACCTTACCACCGTCCACCACCATGACTGTTGACGGAAATCTGCCAGTTTTCTGGTGGAATTCTGCCTACGGTAATAATGCGGTTGGCGTCTAGTTGCCACGGTGACGGTATGTTGGCAGCTGTCGCTGTGGCGGTAGGCGGCATTTGCCACCAATGTCATAATGCCTGATGTAGAGTTTGGCAAAGATGGTACTGCACTGCAAATTGCAAATGTGGCAGAGCTCCCTGTTTTCCAAAACCTTTGTTCCAATTCCTTCATTTGAAACCATCAGACTTATGTATTCTATTGACAGAGTGCTTTTTGGCTTCACTGATGGAATACTTTTTCCAATGGCCCATTAGATTAGTGGTAGTCAGGAAAAGGGCATTACACCATCTGGCCTAATTAGGATGGGCACTTTAATGCCAATTTTTTTTCCTGTCTGACTTCCACTAGGGAAAACCTTCAATGACTTACAGAAAAAGAGCAAGACCTTCTCTCCTCCACACCCCCTAGGAGATAACTTCAAGGCTCTGTGGTTAGCTTTTTTTAAAATACTCTCCCACTTTGGATTTTTTTTTTTAAATAAAAAAACTTTTGAAAATATTGATGGCTGATGGTACCATCCGTCAAACTTTTCCTACACTAATCTTAAGAAGTATATAGGCATTGAAAATATACGCCAATAAATGTCATACACTTAAACATTCAAAATGAAACACATCACTAATAACATACTTTATAAAAAATACACTCAAACCTTTTGCCCAAAGAAATCAAGTATCTATAGTTATAGTTCTGTAGCTGTAGAAGTTCCAAAGAGATAAATCCTTTGCCACATTATATACTCCAAATAATAGTTCTGTCCCAAAAAATGAAAATTTTTAATTCTCATGTCCATCGATACCATCTAAAACCCAAAGATAGTTTCGAAATTATGTTAAACAAATAAATATAAGACAAAATGCATTGGTGAAAATAAAGTCATACAAATTGCCTATACAAAAACATTAAAATAGTATTAAATGCAACTCCAAAAGGGATGTGATTCCGAAGTGCTCTTCTGTACCAGCAAAATTAAAATATTAGATATTCCCTCCCCAGTTCAAAACATAAAAAATTTAACTGACGTCCATAAGTACACAATCAGTATAGCACCGACTTTCCTACCAAACCCAATAAGCATTTTAAGTACTAAGGGGTCAAATGTATGAAGCACCACATTAGCGATTACCAAATAGCGATTTTTACCGAATCACTATTTGGAAATAGCTAAATGCGATGTGACATAGAAGTCACAAAATGTTTTTGCGTTTATGTAACATTCACAATTGCAAATAGTGATTACCAAATAGCAATTCAGTAAAATAGCGAATCACTATTTGGTAATCACAATTTGTGTTTTTTGCATTCTGGAGCAGCTTGATGACCTCACAACCAGGAAGCGGTTTTGCCCATGCTGTTTCCAGAAGCCTGAGACACAGGTGGAGGCAGACTCAGTGAGCTGAGTATTAGGGAGCCCTTTTGGAGTGCCACCCAGGACCAAAACACACCACGGCTACTGAGGGGAATGTAAAGGATGCTGGAGGCAGAAAAAAAGAAAAACAAAGTTCAGAGAGCAGGAACTGGAGGTGCTCACTGAAGAGGTGCTAAAGAGCCATGACAACTTCTTTGGGAAATACCCACTCCAGCTTCCGAGACTGAGAAGCTAAAAATATGGACTGACATCCAGGCAACGATCAGCATGGTGGGTGTGGTGCAGCACTTCATTGAGGAGATACGCAAGCACTGGTACAATTTACATACACATGTGAAGGAGAGGGTAGCAACTGGGCTTATGGAGGCAAGGAGCACTGGTGGAGGACCATCCACTCAGACACCATCAACCCGCTTAGAGGACAAGGTGGAGGCAACTCTGCAGGCTGAAGCTATTGTTGAGGTCACTGATATAGATACCTCAGCCCCAACAGACACCAGCAAAGGTAAGGCAACAATTATTTGAATTACCATATGTTCAGGGAAAATTGTCCCCTAGAGGAAATCAGTGTTAAAACTAATTGATAAAAAAAAGTCCATGCCCCACATTTCATGCAACCCAACAATGTCTTATGGGAGTGGTAGTCATACTTCAACAGTGACCCAAGATCAAACATTGCAACATTATGCATCCCCACACAGACACAAAAGACAAATGACAAGCAGCAACACTATGTCCCTCATTACAACATTGGCGGTAAAAGCAGAAGACCGCCAACACACCGCCGCGGTATTCCGCCACAGCTATTATGACCCACAGCTCGGAATCCGCCAAAATTCAGACACCCACACAAGTCTGCCACACCAAAGGTCAGTGATAAACTGGCGAAAACAAATCCTCAACCGTCACGCCAACACCAACAGAAATACGCCCACACTATCACAACACATGAATCTCAAAATACACACACTCTTACAATACACTACCACATTGGACAATTACAAATACACACACCTGATACACATACACACACCACTCCCACACACCCATTACAATATAAAACACACACCCACATCACCCAAAAACCCCTACAACCACAATTACCGAGAGAAGGCCAGAGAGAGACACCACAAACAACTACCAAGCATCCACAGGCACACAACACCATCACTCACAGAACTTCCACGCACCTCACACAACACACCACTAAATATCACCCCACTTATCACTATACACACCACCCCACACATCACCCACACCACCCCATGGCACGCCAAAGACACCCCAGGTTCTCTGAGGAGGAGCTCAGGGTCATGGTGGAGGAAATCGTCCGGGTAGAGCCACAGCTATTCGGATCACAGGTGCAGCACACCTCCATAGCTAGGAAGATGGAGCTATGGCGAAGAATAGTGGACAGGGTTAAAGCAGTGGGACAGCATCCAAGAAATAGGGATGACATCAGGAAGAGGTGGAACAACCTTCTGCATCCTGAGGGCCTCGCAGGAGTAGATGGAGGAATGGACTCTGGTAAGTCAAAGCTTTACTATTACATCCCCCACCCTACCTGCATGCCATGACATACCCCACCCTCACCCCCATCACTCCTACTTTGCACAAATGTCCCACTATCACAGCCAGCCCATCCCAACACCAAGCCCTGCATGCAACAACAAAGCATGGGCACCCATCACCAGAGCATGGCCACTGCACATACCTATACACCCCCCCAAACCACCATCACACAAGGTCCCACACAGGAATGCAAGCACTGGGGTACACGGTCACCCACGGTCACCCACCTGTTGCACACCATGGGACACACAGATGTAATAAACATCCTTTTACACCCCTGCAGGACCCCTACCCAATGTCACCGGACAGGAGGGTCCACACATGTCCACACCACCAACAGAAGAGGCCCACAGTGATGACAGCAGCTCTCTCCAACTGCATCTAGATGACCAGCCTGGCCCATCGGGGACCTCGGGACAGTCGGTTACCCTCACACAGTTACAGGCCACTACAGACCTTTCCCCCTCTGGAAACACCAGCACAGCACCCACCCAGCGGGCCCATACCTCTGTCCCCAGGACACGTCAAGCAGCAGTGTGTCCACCACTACAGGGAACCCAGGCTAACCCACCACCCCAACAACAGGGACCTGGGGGCAGTGGTAGTGGGCACAAGGTCCAGGGGACGGAGGCCCAGGAACACAGGGGAACTGGGAGGGCTGCTGTGCAACAGGGGGAGGACAGGCCAAGGGAATCCACTCTCCACGAGGCCCTCTCCTCCATCATGGGAGCCTATCACCACTCCCAGGAGACAATGGCAACGGTACTCGCCAAGTTTCAGGAGACCCAGCGCCTGCAGGAGGAACAGTATTTGGGCTTCAGGGAGGAACTCAGAGCCATCAATTCCACCCTGGGCACCATCGTAGGGGTGCTGAAGGAAGTACTCAACACCAGGAGGGATACTGTGGCACAACAAGGGGCCCCTGACACTAGCATGGACGTTGAACTGCCCACCACCTCCGCCGGCGCTAGTGGACAGGAGGCACTGCCACAGGACCACCACACCAGCACCCCTCCCCCTGCAGAGGGAGAACCACCCCGCAAACGGTCCCTGAGATCCAGGACAAAGACAGAGAACGATGCCAAGACCCCCGCCAAGATATTAGACCACCCTCAATGTCAGCATACTGTCCCACTTTGTCACCCTGTCCATCCTCAAACTGCCCCAACTCCACTTCCTATGCCCATTTGGGCAATGCACCTGTGAGACTAATAGACTGGACTCTGCCATGGACATTCCTCCACCATCACCCCTCTCCATTTTACAACCCCCTCCAATATTGAGCACTTAAATAAACACCCTTGAAGCACAAAACAATCTGGAGTCAGTCTGTGATTTCAAAATAGTGTATTAGCAATTACAGTGGCAAAATGCTCTTTCAATTGTAATGTGAACATACCTATGTCACACAGCTCTAGTCCATGAGGAAACAAAGCAGATGTCACACTGTGGGACACACATCTGTGAAATCGTATGGGAAAGTGACAACTCAGTGACCATATACTGGGTGAAAACGACAGACAGTAGAGAGGTAGTAGTGTTAAAGTACATGTAGTAGGCAGGTTTGTATTCTTACCTGTGTCTCACTGGAAATATTGCAGGATCACCGAGTTCCTGTTGTCCATGTCCTCTTCTTCTGCTTCCTCGTCTTTACTGTCCACAGGCTCCACAGCTGCAACAACACCGCCATCTGGACCATCCTCCTGCAGAAAAGGCACCTGTCGTCGCAAAGCTAAGTTGTGAAGCATACAGCAGGCCATGATGATCTGGCACACCATCTTTGGTGAGTAGAATAGGGATCCACCTGTCATATGGAGGCACCTGAACCTTGCCTTCAGGAGGCCGAAGGTCCGCTCTATTATCCTCCGAGTTCGCCCATGTGCCTCATTGTAGCGTTCCTCTGCCCTTGTCCTGGGATTCCTCACTGGGGTCAGTAGCCATGACAGGTTGGGGTAACCAGAGTCACCTGCAAATGGCGAGGGACAACTGTTAGACACACACTAACCTGTAGGGATATCCCCAGACCCAGACAACCATTCCCACTGACTTGCTTCCAGGTGCTCACCTATGAGCCACACACTGTGCCTCTGGAGTTGACCCATCACATAAGGGATGCTGCTATTCCATAGGATGTAGGCGTCATGCACTGAGCCGGGGAACTTGGCATTAACATGGGAGATGTACTGGTCTGCCAAACACACCATCTGCACATTCATGGAATGATAACTCTTCCGGTTTCTGTAAACCTGTTCACTCCTGCGGGGAGTACCAAAGCCTCATGGGTCCCATCAATGGCACCTATGATGTTGGGGATATGTCCCAGGGCATAGAAGTCTCCTTTCACTGTAGGCAAATCCTCCACCTGAGGGAAAACAATGTAGCTCCCTATGTGTTTCAGCAGGGCAGACAACACTCTGGACACCACGTTGGAAAACATAGGCTGGGACATCCCTGATGCTATGGCCACTGTTGTTTAAAATGACCCACTTGAAAGGAAATGGAGTACTGACAGCACCTGCACTTGAGGGGGGATTCCTGTGGGATGGCGGATAGTTGACATCAGGTCTTGCTCCAGCTGGGCACACAGTTCTTGGATTGTGGCACGGTCAAGCCTGTAGGTGATGATCATAAGTCTTTCCTCCTTTGTCGACAGGTCCACCAGTGGTCTGTACACCGGAGGATGCCGCCATCTCCTCACATGTCCCAGCGGACGGTGCCTATGAAGGACAACAGCGAGCACAGAGTCAAACAGCTCAGAAGTACGTACCCACAGCTTACACAGAACACAAATCATAATCCGAAAATTGTCCTGAATGTGTGTTGAGGCTAGGCCTAGGTATGTGTGACGCAGTTAAAAATTAAGGCATGTGGGCCCCTGAAATGGCGGGACAATGGGATGTGAGGTAACTGCGCTGGCGTTGTACACCGTCGCGGTAGGCGGTCGAAGACCGCAGCGCAATGCTGCATTGGTTAACATTGGACCCTATGGGTCCCAGGAGCCAATGATGATGTACGCCGGCGGTGATGGTACGCACCGTCGCGGACGTGACTGCCATTTTCTATCTGTTCAATCACTCGATACCTGATCTTCGACAGGAGAGGACCTACACTGCAAGTGCTGCTGTGACCTCGGTCTGGAAGAGAATGGCTCGTGCGTCTAGGGAAATGGCCCCTGCCTTCACATCGGAGGAGATGGAGAAACTCGTGGATGGGGTCCTCCCCAGTACACGCTACTCTACGGTCCTCCAGACAAACAGGTAAATACACTGGGAGCATGCTGTATGGGCTATGCCTGTGTGGAGTGGGATGGATGAAAGATGGGGGGGGGATTGAGGCGTGCATGAAACGATGGTGAGTGCATGTGCATCATGGCAAGGGTAGGGATGGGGGCCAATGACTGTGATGGTCCATTTGGTAATAACTTTTCTTTTCCCCCTGTACAATTCATGTAGGTCAGCACCCACAAGAAAAAATATATTTGGCGTGCCATCGCCAAGGACATCCGGACCCTGGGGGTTTACCAAAGACGGAGCACCCACTGGCGTAAGAGATGGGAGGACATTCGCTGCTGGAGCAAGAAGATGGGGGAGGCCCAGCTGAGATGGCCTCCCAATATGGGAGGGGTGCCCGTCGCACCATGAACCCCCTGATGTTCTTCAGGATCCTGGCGGTGGCGTACCCGGAGTTGGATGGGCGCTTGGGGGCATCACAGCAGCCACAATGGGGTGAGTACACTCTCATTCTGCTGGGGATTGCTGTTTTGTGACATTGCACTACTTATATCATGTTTATGGTGAAGCATTTGATTTAATACAGATAGTGCTTTTGGGCTTTAATTACTGTATGCCCACATATTTGACCTGAAGTTAAGGCAATAAAAGTGATGCCTGCAGAAATAAGGAACAATACGCCTCCTCTTCATGACTTACATAAAAAATAACTGAGTGTCATTTCTGCATGTGTTTGTCTGCCTCCTGCTACTCTTGATCCATCTGCTCGGTGATAGGGTGGTAATGGGTCATTATCCTCCTCAGACCTCCATATCTGAGGGTTACGGGGTATGCCTCTCAATGTTGTGATGTTGTGCAACATAGCACATGTAGCCACAATCTTGCAACAGGTCTCAGGACTGTATTGTAGTTCCCTGCCACTTTTGTGCAGGCATCGAAAGCAACTCTTAAGCAGGCCAAAGGTCCTCTCAATTACACTTCATGTCTTCCTATGCTCAGGATTGTAACACCATTCACTTGGTGTACCTAGATTGAGTTATGGTGTGAGGATGGACTGCACTGCTTATGCACTGTCTCCTATAATGACATGTGAATATCATTATCATCTCTAAGTTCATTTGAACACTATGCTTCATTGTTTTGTGATTATTTACAAAGTAGGTATCCTTCTACAAACTCTCCACCAAGTAGCTGTGTGTAGATTCCACTATGCTTGAATGTCTAGGAGTCATGTGTGCTACCAGGGAATCTGGTCACTAACTCTATGATGATGTGTGAGGTATTGCAGATGACCTGTATGTTTATGGAATGGCTACATTTCAGATTTATGTGTATATATTTATTGTTTGATGGAGGACAGACTGCGACATGTGTTTCGTCAATGCAGCCAACGATGTATGGGATTTGGTGTCCCTGATAGAATTTTAATTTTGCGAGCTGCAGGTCCTGTGGGGTGTTGAGGAATTTGATGTGCTCATTTATTTTGGAACATAACACCTGCACATGAGTGGGTATTGCACTGGTTCTGTGTTTGTGGCGCTGCACTTATGGTTGAAAATCTGCTATTAGGTCTAATATCATGGCAGAATTTAACCTATACTTGTCATAAATCTCCTCTTCTGTTTGGTCAAACAATGTTAAGTGCACTCTGAAAATACCCTCCTGTCTCCTCCTCCCTCTCCTAAAACCTGCCAGGATCCTCATCCTCCTTGCCATGACGTAGTGTGCAGCCATTGTTGAAAAGAGTTGATGCACTCTGGGCCTTGTTATATAAGTTGCTCCTGATTAACACCTGATTTTTGTTGGTTGTAAATTGCAAATGCAAAATCCCAGTTTCGTGGCCATTCGCAATTTGCAAATGCTTCATACATTGAACTTGCAACTACCTATTTGGAAATTCCATTTTGTAATTCACAAAATCAAGCCCCAATTTTAGGGAATCACTAATTTTGTAATTCCTTAAAATTGGCCTCTGAATGCCTTTCATACATTGTGAAAGGTGATTTTGCATTTGCAAATGATCTATTTTTGCAATTCGCACCATTTGCGAATGCAAAATCTTTTAATACATCTCACCATAAATTCTCTATGTTATATATATTCTATACTAAACCAGCAAACACACACTAAACTTCGGCAAATAAACATTAGCTGATACATTTCTAACAATTAATACATTTTAAATAACTTCAACTGCACCAACCCAACATCAGCTTCAAACAAAAACAAGTACGCATTCAAGTGCATACATGGAGAGATGGAAATACACTGTTTTAACATCAATCTCACCAACAACAAGGGAATGTGTGTAATGAATGATGTTGTTAAATTTAGTATTCTGACTCTAGTCTTTCCAGTTCAAAGAGATCTTAACAAGTTCTCATACGAAAAAGTGTACCCCTTTTTGACATTAGACTAAGTAAGACAAAAGTGCAAATCTTCAGTGGCGTCAGACAACAGTAATAATCCATCAGTCATTGACAGATTGGTAGGCCCAAGAGATGGGGACATAGCATGGGGAATATTAGATACAGGACCAACAACCCCACAAGAGATCTACAACCCCAACACAATTTATGCACCACAATGAGGCCACCCCCTTTTGCCCCACCATAATATACACTCCAACAAAGGTTTCCCTGGCAACAAATATCACCTCCTTTTTTAGGGAGAGGCAGGGGAAGGAGCAGAGGGAGAAACAGAGAGAACAAGGTGTCATGGAGTTATTCAGAATCAGAGTTGAGGACTGCAATTCCCACAGATGTCCACCCAGGGACAAGCAAAACATAAGCAACAACATAATCAATCTTAGTAAGAAGAGCCTCACTGATACCCAGAAAAAAGTTATTAATATTGGTTTGTGTTCATCCCCACTCCTAGGGATGAACCATTTAGGCAAAGGATTGAAATGGCAAAATATTGTAGAAAAAACAGACTACTAGTCTACTTCTCTTCCAAAGATAATTACATAAGAAATAGTGAAAGTGATGCCAACACAGGTCTTCACAAGAAATCCAAGTTTATCCTGATGATCCATCAGCTACCACATGAGGTGGCAGCCTTTGAACTGGTGGTTAGCCTTGGACTAGACTCCCTGAACAAGAAGTGGCAGAACACTTTCCAAAACTTCAGCAGACTGGAGGAAGAGGCTATTACGTCCCTGAAAAAACCCTATCATCATAAAACCAGCAGACAAGGGGGAGTAGAACCATGATACCTCCTAGGGAAATGTACCACATAGAATGCCTCAGACTATTGGGGCACAAACTACATTATAAGAAATTGAATAGAGACCCTACACCAGAAATCAGAGAGGAGGTGACCTTTTTGATCAAAATTGTTGGGTCACAGAAAAAGAGGCTGACTTCCTCCACGTGTGACACCATATTTCTGTATCCTTTCTATGGTTCGTAAGAACATTCATCCACCACCAGGCCGCCCAATAGTGTCGGATATAGGGTCTGTGCAAGAACCCCTCTCACATTGTTATGACTTTTTTCTAAAACCGCTAGATATGGAATCAAATGTCTTCATACCTAAAAGATACAAAGGATATTTTGAACAAACTGAAAGATATGCCAATTGATTCAAATGAGGAACTCTTCCTAACAGAAGTGTAGAATCATTACACAAAAAAATTCCACAAGAAGCTACTCTTAGGTGATTGAACATCTCGTGACATCCACACAAAGGTAATAAGATGACTCCAGTAGAATTCACTCTTGACTGTGAGCATTTGGTGTTGACTAGAAATGTTTCTGAATATGAAGGAACCTTCTACCTACAGACCCACAGCACCTTTATAGGCAGTACCTGCACTCCTAGCCTGGCCTGTTTATATGTGCACAATTGTTTTCATTGAATATGTCTACAGTGAAGACAACCCATTTCTTGACCAGATGACAAGATGAGGCTTTGGAAAAGGTATATTGATGATGTTTTGGCCATTTGGAGGGGTACAGTAGAGGAGGAAATTGAACTTACTATGTGGGTCAACAGCCTAAAACCCTTTTTCATATTTATGATGAGTGAGTAGAAGGGAAATCCCTTGTTTACACATTAAGATATAGCCCAAGAGATTTACTATAAGCCCCTGGGCAAGAATAGCCTTTGGCTCTACAAAAGCTTTCATCCCAGATCTTTGCGGGAGTGTCTCCCCATCGGTCAGTTCCTATGGTTGAGGAGGAACTGTACAGAGGTTGAGAAGTACAAGGTACATTGCAAAATTGAGTAATAAAATGAAAGAAAATAATTGCCTCGATAAGATCATTAAGAGAGTGAATAAGAAAGAATGAAACTGATTGTGAGACACTTCTAGGCACATATCAAAAAGTATGGACAGCATGAGCAATATGTGTGACAACATTTTGCCTGACTTCAAATATGGTTACCAAATTAATGAAAAAAAACATTGGAGTATTTTGAACTCTACAAAACTTAAAATCCAAAGACCTCTGTTTTCATTCAGGTGAAGTCAGAATCTTATGGACATGTTCATGCGCACATGTCCAAAGAAATCGCCATTTGACACAGATGACATTATGGAACACGCCTAACCCCAGTGGCCTTCACCCATGTGTTAACTGTGGAGTGAGTCAGTTTACTAAAAAATGCAAAACCACAGGCCTAGTACTGTCTTCCCCTTGAGAGCTAAGCATTTACTTGATAAAATGTCCTTGTAACCTGCAATTTGTCTGAATCACAATGCACAAGGTACATGGATAACAGAACATAGGAGCACAATAAGGTGCAAAAGGGACAACACTAAACTAACCAGACATTACAGTGAGTGTAATCACACTGAGGATGACATTATTTGGTGCGTCACTGAGAAACTTAATAGAAGAAGCAACAATATAAATAGAGCACTCTTAAAGTATGAGCAGCGCTCGGCATTTGGGCTACATACAGATACCTGGAGCCTCAACATTGACATTCCCGGGGGTGGAGGGTTGGGCTACTAGGTTGTAACCTATTACCATAGAGATCCCTTTCATAGAAGTGATGGGTAGTTGATGCGCTTATCTCCATTCTGTTGTATCCACATGGGTCAAGGAAAGGGGACCTTGTTGTGTCCCCCAAAGAGATTTGTACACTTATGGTAAATAGTGTGGTGGGGTCTCATTTTTCTCATTTTTATGAAGCTGCTGGGAAAACTTAGATGAGCCCATCCCAATAATCTGAAACACTTGTGGACTCTTTGTTACTAGCATGGGCCCAGGGGACCTACAAGTCCGAGCATCCCAGGCAGTCACGTGTAGTTCCCAGGGCTCAATCCCTACTGGCCATCACTAGGAACTACATCTCCCAGTGTCCCAAAGAGCCCTCAGTAGTTCCCAGGACTCCGTTTTAATTGACTGATTCAATCCTTGAGTATCCTTGATGAAGTAAGTGGTGTTGAAAGAGTGAGCAACTGAAAGGAGTTACTTTTCTCAGATGCAGTTAGTGTGTAAAGGCCTTACCTGGAA
Source organism: Pleurodeles waltl (assembly GCF_031143425.1). Lineage (NCBI taxonomy): Eukaryota > Metazoa > Chordata > Amphibia > Caudata > Salamandridae > Pleurodeles > Pleurodeles waltl. The sequence goes on from NC_090445.1 coordinate 913,697,406, forward strand.
CCCATATAGTGACTGTATATGTATTTGAAAGTACTGGTACTAGCCGGGTCAATAATGTACTTAGATTGATTTGAGCTGTTTATGAATATAACTCCCCGGAGTATGGAGATAACACATTTGTCTTTTTTAGGGTGTGACAATAGGAGACACCCTCCCCACACAGAACATGAGGCATGGCGCCCACCTGGCTTAGGTAGAAAAGATTGGAAAGGGGCAATAATTTAGACGTAGCATGTTTTTGCAAGCATGTGTGTTACACCTGTTTTGCATGTGTGTGTCTTTATGTGTATTGTCATGTGTGCCACTGGTGTATTACTATTTATATATTTTGTTAATGTTCAAGTATGGACCACTTGATTTCCTTGTGGTTTAGATATTCTATCCACCTGACTACTGTGTTTTATGTTCCCCATCCCCAGATTACCTACTTTGATCTATTAAGGAAAGGTAGGCTTTTTTACTTATATTCACCAATGACAGTAGTAGAAGGATCCTATTAGCCATGATGAATGCCAGAGACCAAGTATGGGCTTTATAGAACGGCAGAAGCATGCTAGGAGTATAAGGGGACACAGGGGCCATGATACTCCTTACTATCCGAATTGATACTTTTTATTAATATTTTTATCCATACCGGGATACCACCACACAAAGGAGCCCTTCTGGTTTATCCCCAGGTGTTTTTAGTCAATTAACTGGATCCCAGAGAAATATTGAGAAAAGTCACCTATAAGAACTCCCTCGAGGTAGTCCCCCTTGAGGTTGAGTCTGCCCTGGTAGTATTAGGGTGCGAAGCGGTGGCCAATGAAGAAGCATGTCATATTACGTGAGTGAGCCTCATTCAAGTCTTGGAATTGCCCTGAGATTAACTAGGTAGGTAAAAGGGGTGGAAGTTATTCTTTGGATATTAGTACTGAAGATAAAAGGCTTACTACTAACTGTTCAGATAGCCATCTGGGCCTCATGTGAATAATATCACAACAGCTATGACTGGTTTGCATAGTAACTAATGTGCTCAGATACGTTTTATTCCGGAGTTTGTGTGACTAAATTAGGCTTTCAATGAGTAAAACATGCTTATAGAAATAGTATAGTGAAAACTCGTCAACAGCTATTTCATGAATTTTGAAGGGAAAATTCTAAACTACAGTTTGTTAACTTATTAGGCATACCTGAACCCATAGCCACATTTCATTTACTAGTGTTTTATGTGTTATTTGCATTTTGACTGCTAATAACATCACGGTGTATACAATTCATGCTGCCCATGGCACCGAATCTGATTACCATAATGATCCCACCTGGCATTCAGATGGTGATTGACTGAAGCTTTCAAAAGTCCTTGAAACCACACAGAGGGTGCCATACATACTGAGGCCAGGAGAGCAGAACCAAGATTAGCAATTGTTTCTCTTCTCTTACCTTTTCTCCATTTTACCTTGGGAGAGTTACAAAAGGCCAGGGTGTATTTTCTTGCTTTTGTAGATTTCATAAAGAGGTGACTTGGTGGACTTACATCTGAATTCTTGCCTCACATTGCAATTACCCTGGTAATCCTCACATTATTGTTATTATTTTTAAAGAGTGTGTATCGCGGTCATGATAACAAACCAGTACGTTCTGTATCCCAGTAAAATGGTTGAGTAACATACTGGAGAAAAGTTGGTACATTTTGAAACGGTTCTTGTAGTGTATGCTGTTTTTTACAAGATCATTGCATTTTTATTAAATATAGTAAAAGGGATAGGAATCAAGTGCTATTTAAACAATAACCAAGTGGCCTCTATATGGGCAACCAAAAAATGCAGGTAATTGCAACTAATATACAGGCAAATTACCTTATGGACATTTTTCAAAGCGCAACTGAACTTTTGGGTTGTAGCAATACGAAGACTGAACATGTCCCTTGGTGTATGTAAGAAACATGAAAAATAGTTCCAAAAAAGAGTCCAAGAGCTCAAGAATACTATTCTTCATATTAACCAGCTTCTTCCTGGTGCATACCGTTTTGCAAGAATACATATGAGTGTACCTGAATATCTCTCATTCCACAGACATTGGTAGGAAAACAAAACATCTAAGAGAAGGCATTTCAATTGAAAAAAATAAGATTGATTAGGTTGTTGGGTGCTTTATAGACATAAAAAGGAAAGGGTGTTCATTTATTGCTATATTACTGGGAACAGAGGTACCAGATACCAAAATCCATTGAGTGTACATTCTTGAAAAAGCTAGTTAGAGTTGATGCTTGTTAATGTGAATTTCAGAACAAGATTCTGACAAGAAAACATTTTGAACCGAAACTTAATGGCAGAGTATTAATTTGATAACTCCATTTAATGAGGAAATTCAATTGCTATATATTTTCATAAAGTAATAAACCAAAGATTGTTTTTTTAATTTACAAGCAGCTTTCGAAAGGGAATGTTGTACCACCAATGATAAAGAACAGAAAAGTGAAAGCCTCATTCTTAGGGGAATGCTTGAAATTTAGAGTTGTTATATATTTCCTGGAAGTGAAACTTGAAAAGGTTTGTGAGTGGAATAGCTAGTGGCACGGTGAACAGCTACATATTAGGAAATTAAAGCACATGTGTGAGAGCCCTGTCTGCACAACCTCTTACAAGAGTTTTAAAATCCTGGTTTTTGTAGTCAACATCAAACACACTCCACTCACACAAAGATGTTCAATGTACAGCTTCTCATGTTCTGAATGCTCCTGTTGGACTGATAAGATTCATGAATTGGTCATTGGAGTATGGAAGCAGAACTTAAAAACTCAAGTGCAGTCAGTTTTAATTGTGTGGCTTAAAAGCCATTCCATTACAAAATGCCATAATAATAATGCAGTAGGGACAATGCAAATATACAAATAGCCATTATAATACACAGCAAACCCTTAGTTAAAAAGTAAAAGGGAATAAAGGGAGGCATATATGCAGCTAACAGACTTAGGGCCTGATTTAGATTTGGGAGGAGGGAATACTCCGTCACACATGTGGCGAATATCCCTTCCAGAGTATTACGATCCCCATAGCATATAATGAGATTGCAATATGGTGGACGGGATATCTGTCACGTTTGTGACAGGGTATTCCCCTATGCCCAGATCTAAATCAGGCCCTTTCTCTTAATTGAACTATAAATGTACCATTATCATTTATAAACAACAACATACCAGAGCAAGAAATCATTAGCAAGGCCTACAGTTTAGAGCTGGGTGAAGAATTCTGCTCCATTGGCAGAGTTTGCAGAGTTTTCCCCACTCCGCACTCTGCCCTCCGACCTCCGAGTGTTCTTCCGAAAAACTCCATGAAGTGATGCGGAGTAAAGTTTTTCCTCTCACACGGCTCTCCAGCGTTGAGTTGGCGACCGAGAGAAATCGCTAAGTTGGTGAGTGAGATTTCTGAATGTAGGCGGTTGCAGCAGGTCACTACCACTTGCATCGAGAAAGCTGGCGCTCGCATTGAGGAAGATGCCGCTTGAGTAGAAAATCTGATGATGAAGTTTGCACTGATTTTACAGCGCGGGAGAAACCCCTGGCACTGGCAATCAGCATGAACAGTGCAAATTACTCAAACTCTGCTGCTTGAGGAACTCTGCGTTGCGTGGCAGAGATTTTTTGTTACTTTGCGGAGTGCTGCTATCAGAACTCCGCAAACGCCGCCCAGGACTACTGCAGGTATTTCTAGATTTTCTAGCCTACAATGGCAATAATACAACTGCACACAAAATATTGAGCTTATGTGATAAAATTATTACATAAGATAATTGTCAACACTCCATTACATTCACAAGCAGTTGATGGTGGAATTATTTTGCAGCAGTAACCTTCTGTTAAACCTGCAAGTATAAGAACATTCAGAATGCATATTATAAACTTAGCCTCTGGTGGTGGTCTGTGAGTTCTGCTGGAAGGAGAGGCACCTGTGGAGTTGGGACCTGGCCAAACCTGAAATTTCCCTAGGGGGTCACCCCAGAGGAAAGCTGCTCAGCCTTTTTTGTGGTGAGAGGTGGAAGCAGACTAAGAAATCGGGGAGATGTGATAAATTGGAAACCCACCTGTGATTCAGAGTGCCTGGCAAAAGCAGGGATAGTGAAAGGCACAGGCTGTGGTGAGGGCAGTGAACACCAGGCTGCTTTGGGTTCTACACCAGTGGTGTGCTAATCAGGAGTCTGGGCCACATGCAAGCTCTGCCCTCAGTCTGGAGTCCTGGAGATGGTGCCAGTCACAGCAACAACCGTGAATAGCACTGAAAGTTGAGCGTTATCCCTGCACCTGGGGGGTGGTGAGTGACAGCAAGATTCCTGAGTTGGGAAAGAGGATGGCTGGTTACTGGGGTGAGAGCTTGCTCTGGCATGTGGGGAAGTGAAGGAGTTGGAGACCTGAAACTTTTTATGCGAGCCCAGGGGGGACCCCCTCCTAGAGTGCCCATAAATCCTGCAATGCCCTGGGACAGAAGTTCACAGACCACAGCGGTCCCCCCAGCGGAACCAGCACTCTGAAAGGTGCATGTGCAGTGGCAATTGGGGGCCAAATCATGCACAGATTTGAAGGGCTACTGCAAAGGCTGGAACACTGAAACTGGGAGACTCTGACCCTGAACTGTTATGTGGTACTGAGTACTGGTGAACTCACTAGACTGGGGGATAGTTCATTGGAGGTAAAGAGTAGGTTCCTCCGGAGCGACCCCACACTTCAGACTCACAGGCTAGTAACTAAATACTTATCCACAAGCTTAAGAGATGGCTTGATGTCTAGGTTTGTCCTTGCTGGGGGTTGCCTGCTTCTGGCCTACTTCGGGGGAGTCCTTTAAGGACACTTGGCGGTAGCTGACAGGGATTCTAAGTGGATCAGCATAACTCCCCTTCAAGGTGCAGTTGGAAAAGACAAGGGCCCCAGTCCAGTGCAATAGAACAAGTCACAGGTCCAGGCCCACAAGGTATAATGCAAGTGGAGAGATCTATCCCGGGGCCCAATAAAGAGCCCTAGCAATGCTGAGAGTATTGGCAGCCATACAGGGCAAAAGAGAGGCCCGGTGATCTAAGATGGATGCTATTGCAATGGATGGCTGGATTTGCATATGGTGGCGGAACATAACATGACTAAACTGCAACATGAAATCAAAACACTCCAGGCCACAGAGGTGAGGCTTAAGAGCATTGCATCACACATGGAGTTCTGGCCCAGGGATGCAGATGGCCACTCCCAGTGAAAACATATTTGTCTAATAGGCTTTCTGGAATGATCAGAAGGCCCTTCTGCCGAACTGTTGCTAGAGACCTGGATAGTAGACAAGCTTAAACATAAGGACCGTTCTAATTACTTCACGAGTGACCAAGCCCAACATGCTCTGGTGGCAATGGTGGGTTGTGGGGCTCCCCATGCTCTAATTGCACATCTATTTAACTATAGAGACCGGAATATGATTCTTCAACTGCGCACTTTCACAGCCCGCTTGACATTTGAGGATAAACAAATACTATTCTTCCGTGATTACACCCTGAGGGGATCAGCATATCCTCAAAAAAATCTTGCCAATAAAAATAAATATGCAAGAACAGAATATCAAATATAGGGGGTCATTCTGACCCCGGCCGGCGGCGGACCGTACCGCGGTCAAAAGACTGCGGCGGTCATTCTGGGTTTCCCACTGGGCTGGCGGGCGACCGCTAAAAGGCCGCCCGCCAGCCCAGTGGGAAACACCCTTCCACGATCGAAGCCGGCTCCGAATGGAGCCGGCGGAGTGGAAAGTGTGGAACAGCTGCAGTACCACCCGTCGCGAATTTCAGTGTCTGCTGAGCAGACACTGAAATTCAAAGTGGGGCCCTCTTACGGGGGCCCCTGCAGTGCCCATGCCATTGGCATGGGCACTGCAGGGGCCACCAGGGGCCCCACGACACCCCTCACCGCCATCCTGTTCCTGGCGGTCGAAACCGCCAGGGACAGGATGGCGGTGAGGGGGTCGGAATCCCCATGGCGGCGCAGCAAGCAAGGGAGGATTCCCATGGGCAGCGGAAAGTCGGCGGTACACTTTCCGTTTCTGGCCGCGGCTGTACCGCCGCGGTCAGAATGCCCTGCGGAGCACCGCCAGCCTGTTGGCGGTGCTCCCGCCGACCCCGGCCCCGGCGGTCCTTGATCGCCGGGGTCAGAATGACCCCCATAGTCTGCTTTACCCAGCCAGGCAGGGAGTTCAGCTTAGTGGAAATGTTCACTTCTTTGAGACAGCCAATGAAGAACGGCTAGATGCTCTGGGCATTGGACTGGGCCAGCTGTCCTATGAATGGAAAGAGCAAAGGAGACAGGACTGCATCCTCTAACAGGAACTAGATGAAACAACAAAACCCCTCTAGACCTCCAGAGGGAACAAAGGGCCGACGCATCCTGGTCTGCCCAGATGGAACATTACAAGCTGAGACATTGGAAGTACCAACTCAAAAGTCCTTTTCCCGGTTCCGCAAGAGGCCAGGCAGATTGAGTGACAGTGCAGATGTGGAGTGACATAGGGCACTCACTCAGCTGCTGCTGTATCAGCACGTGGTGAATGGTAAAAGACATGAGTAGAGAGACTATACTCACCCTGCAAAATAGACCTGCCTTTAAACTGTGAATGCAACACTGAGTGAGGAGCGAAGAGTGATTCATTGCATTTTGCTATGTTGTTGCTGGCTATGATTGTCTGAAAGATGCTTAATTTGCTTAAATATTCACATTGTCTTCACAGAAGGGAGAGTCCAAGAGCTTAGGGTTGAGACTGATCAACATATGGCGTATTTACCACCCACATACCCAGGGATATTTGTGTTATACCCCAGCATTGAGTACATACAGCAGAATTGATAATTTTTTAGTTCAGTCCATAGCTACACAGCAGACACAGGAAGTGTTTTACCTGGGGCGATATATATCAGACCATTCCACATTGTTGTTGTTGTACTCACTTTTCCGGACTCTATCTAAGATAGCACTATGACGACTCCAGGTAGAAGCAAAGTCCTAGCTCAGTATGTAGAAACAAACTGGGAAAGTGTGTCCAGAGGAGACATAGGGGGTCATTTCAACGCTGGCGGTACAGGACCGCCAGGGCTGAAATGACGGAAGCACCGCCAACAGGCTGCCGGTGCTTCCAGGGGTATTACGACCGTGGCAAAAGTGCTGCGGTCACACCGAATGCACCACGGTCGCACCGCCGGGACTGGCAGTTTACTGCCATGGTGGTCCCGGCGGGAGTAATCCTCCAGGGCAGCTACGAGTCCCCGACCGCAAGCCTTTTCCTGATGGTTTGAACCACCAGGAAAAGGATGGCGGTACGGGGAGTCGCGGGGCCCCCTGACAGGGCCCCGTGCAGCTTTTCACTGTCTGCTATGCAGCTTTTCTGCTATGCAGACAGTGAGAAGCGCGACGGCTGCAATTGCACCCGTCGCACGGCCGCAACACCGCCGGCTCCATTTGGAGCCGGCTTCCAGGTTGCGGCCGAGATCCCCGCTGGGCCGGCAGGCAGAAACTAGGTTTCCGCCCGCCGGCCCAGCGGGGATCTCCAAATGGCTGCGGCGGGGGTGCGGCTGCATTGGCGGCCGCCCGGCGGTCCGATCTTTGCAGGCGGCTGAGTCGTAATGAGGCCCATAGAGTGGGAGGCACTAAAGATGGTCCTCAGGGGCGTATGCATGTCTATGTCAATGGGGATTAGACAGAAATTAGAGAGGGAACGGGCACAGGGAGCAGCTAGGCTGGAGAGACTATTGGCGAATACACATCTGACTGGAATAGGCAGAGACACAGGGTATGCACATTATGGGACCAACTAGAAAAACATGAACAATGGGTAAGTTGGCGCTGACTATATATGGAGGGGAACCAGGCAGGCTGGCTGTTAGCATGCCTTGTAAAAGACAGATCCATGATGCAGTCCATCCTGCCTCTGGGAACTAGTGAGGGAATTATTGCCACAACACAACAGGAAAAAAACAGGGTATTTGTAGACCACCTGCAAAAGGTGTACACATCGCCGACTGACAAACATGGCTGAACTCCCTAACTATTTGGCAACGTTGTCACTTCCAACACTGTTGGCTGAGGACAGGGAGACACTGGGGGCCCCAGTGACTAAACAGGAATTCAAGGGAGCAATTAAAACCATGAAAACTGCTGAATCCCTTGCATAAGATGGGCTTCCAGTAGAATGTTACAAGGCTTTTCTTAAAGTTGTAGTGGGTAAACTATTCATAGTATATGAAGAAAACTTTGAGAACTGGGGACTTCCTCCCTCTATGAGAGAGGCCCTGCTAGTCCTAATAAAAAAACAGGCAAAGACCTCATGGTACCAGGATTGTATCACCTAATATCATTGCTAAAAGTCAAACAAAAGATACCCAGTCATGTATTGGTGGCAAGACTTATGCCACTCCTCACACGTTTGGTACATGTGGACCAGTCAGGCTTTATTCCCAATCGGAACACATTGCAAAATATTATACGACTGACACATATACTGCCCTCACTGTAACTGACAGAAGACCCATATGCTTTCCCCAAAACTGTACTATGGCCTATATTTATACTTTTTTAGCGCCACATTTGCGTATTTTTTTTACACTAAAGCTGTGCAAACTTACAAAATACAATTGTATTTTGTAAGTTTGCGCCATTTTTGCGTAAAAAAATGAGGCAAATGCGGAGCTAGAAAAATATAAATATGGGCCTATGTTTGGCACTTCAGCCACCCTTACAAAGTCCTAATAAATGGTACTCTGATATGTAGGGAATGGCTACTGGAGAGAGCACCCCACAGCTGCAGCACCAATTTTGCCCCTCTGAGAGGCCCTACACCAACCTCATGCAGACTGACATTGCAAGTGCATGACAAGATTTAAAAGTTTCAATCTCAACATGGAACTCACCAAGAGTGCCATGTCCACTAACACTGCATACACTATAGGTAACTCACCCCTCTGGAAAACCTTACAGCCCTATGGCATGGTGTACTATAATGCATGTGAGGGCATATGTGTCCATGAGCAAATATGACCCTACTGTGTCTTTATATAACCTTAAGAAATAGTTAGTGTACAGGGAAGCCATAGTAAATACATGTGCTGGACATCTGAGTACTGCATTGTTTGGTATCATAGAACTCAGAATAATAAATCCACACTGAACACCAGTGTGGGATTTATTATAAAATGTACCCAGAGGACACCTTAGAGGTGCCCCGACAAAACCTAAATAGCCCTGGCATGGTTGCTGACTGGTCTTAACCAGCCTGCCAATACCAGACAGAAGCCAGGACTCTTGTGGTGAGAGCTTCTTCTCTCAGGAGCCAGAACACAAAGCCTTTCTTGGGAGGAGGTGTTACACCTCTTTCCCCAGGCATGCATCCTGCACCCAGCGGTCAGCTTCAAAGGCTTTACCACCTTTGAAATATGACCTCTGACTCTGCTGCTAGCAGCAGATGGCCACCCAATGGTTTTTACCCTACTTTGAGTGGGAAAACCAGTGGGAAATCTTTGCCAGAGGGAGTGGGCACCCCCAGCCTGCACCACCCCTCAGGTGTGGCAGACAAGGTTCCAGCTCCACTTCATTTTGCTCCATCTTGGATGGTAGATACATAGTCGAACAAGGTTAGGGATGTGATCCCTTCCCACAGGAGGTGGGCACTTAGTGTGTGTAACCACCTTAAGGTAGGTGGCTTATTTGCCACTACTAGATACTCTCCCTAACATCCACTAAATGCAATATTTAATGGCCATCTTTTCGACCTGGCATCCTTGGCGTAGTCTCCACTGTCTTTTTTGCATCTGCTTCTTATGTTTTGACTGTGTGCTGGACTTTGTTTTTGCAGGTTTTGGTACTCTGGGCACTTTACCACTGCTGACCAGTGCTAAAGTGCAAGTATTCCTGTGCAAATTGTATGAGTAATTGGGTTTTCCATTATTGACATATTTGATTTACTAGTAAGTCCCTAGTAAAGTGCATTAGATGTGCCCAGGGCCTGTAAATCAACTTCTACTAGTGGGCCTGCAGCATTGGTTGAGCTACCCACATGAGTAGCCCTGTAAACATGGCCCAAACATTCCCTTTTTGTACATGTAAGGCACCCCTATGGTAGGCCATAGGTGGTACCATGGGCTGGGTGCAGTGTATGTTAAAGGTGGAACATGTACTGATGTGTTTTACATGTCCTAACAGTGAAATACTGCCAAATTTGGTTTTCACGATTGCAAGGCCTATCTCTATCATAGGTTAAAGTGGGGGCTGCCTCCAAATATCCTTAAAGTGCAGTTTCTCTTTGAGAGCCTATAAAATATGGAGTTTGGGGTCTCTGAACTCACAATTTCTAAATACATCTTTTGATATGTTGATTTTTAAATTGTCTGTTTGAAAATGGCACTTTTAAAAAGTGCGCATTTTCTTGATTAAACCATTCTGTGACTCTGCCTGCTTCTGTATTCCCAGTCTGGGTCAGACTGGCATTTGGGCTGTTTGTGAACCTCCACTAAACAGTGACAGAGTCTCCAACTCCCTGGTGTGTGTCTGGAGCCAGGCCTGGGCAAAGCAGAATCTTTTGACCACACAGACTTTCCCTTGAAGTTTGCCTACTTCAAAGGCAGAAAGGGGTATAAGTAGTGGACCCAAAACCCCAGATTTTCAGATTGCTTCTGGAACCAAGAGGATCCTCTGCCAGGAAGAGCTGGAAAGATGGAGGAGGAGTACTGCCCCTTTGCCTGTGACTGTACTTTGCTAGGTTGGCCTGCAGTTGCTGCTGCTGCCTGAAAGAGGACAAAGACTGGACTTTCCTCCTGTTTTAAAGTCTCAGGGCCATCAAAGACTTCCTCTGCCAGCACCTGGACTCTCTTCTGAGACTCCTGCCCTGCCATGTGGTGCCCTATCCAGTCCCTGGTCCCTTGAAAGGTGAAGCTGACAGAACAAGGACTGAAGTTCACCCACAGGAAGCCGTGCAGGGAAAATTTTGATGCACCACTTGCAACACAGCTGTAAAAACCATGCACCACCTACCTCATGGGTGAAATTGACGCACCACCTGCATTGCGGCTGGGAAATCAAAACATCACCTGTATCGAAGCTCGAGAAATGACACAATACCCACTTGCGACTTCTGAAAATGACGCAAAATCCTCACAGCACGGTTTTTCCATCACCGCGTGGCCGGATTTCCCATGCATCGTTGCTGGGTGTCAAAATCATCGCAAACCTGTGGAGATCAGAGGTGCGCCGTCCAAAAATCAACGCATCGCTCTCTTGCAGGAAGGAAAAATGACGCATCACCTACCTGACCAGAGGAGAAATGATGCACGGCCTCACTTGTGAGTAAGGAATCGATGCATCGCTGACTTTTCCGACGCACTCTTGCCCGTGCGGCTTTATTTTTGATGCAAAGCAGGTACTTTGTGGAACAACAACATTTCTATTGTATTCTATGGAGTAAGAATCTGTTATTTTAAAAATTCATAACTTTACTTGTGTATGTTGAATTTTTGTTGTTTTTGTCTTGTTTGATTTAGATAAATATTGCCTATTTGGTGTGGTGCCCATTTTGTAGTGTTGTCACTGTATTATTTTGTATTTCGGTTCAAATACTTTACACATTGCCTTTGAGATAAGCCTGACTGCTTGTGCCAAGAAACCAAGGGGGTGAGCAGGGGTTATCTTAAGTGAGCATTTCCCTTTCCCTGACTAGAGTGAGGGTCCCTGCTTGGAGACTGTGCAAACTGACTGCCAACCAGAGACCCCATTTCTAACAGCAACCCTAGACCTACAGATCATATTTGATGAACACAAGAACACCAGGAACAAAGAAGACACGAGGCATGAAGCAAGAAGCTGCAAGAAGAAAAAAGCACCAAACCCTGCCTGCTGCTCCTAAGACTCGACAATAGCCGCTGAGGTGTCGCCTGGAAACCTGAAGAACTCTAAAAAAAAACAGAGCACCTCTAGTCTTCTTCTAATTGCCAAGAACCTACCTCAGAGAGAAGGTATCACTCTCCTGCAACCGGCAAGCAAGAAACCAGTGTAGTCCAGTTCACTGACCAGCCGCTGACCAATAAACCAGACTGAGCAGTCTGACCACAACCAACACAACAGACCTGAAGGACAAAGCCTACCAGTGTGCCACGTTTGGTGGCACAGTTCCTATCAGGGCCTGAAAGGTCACATTGCCTGGAGCACTGGACCCGCAACATTGGAAATCTAGAAGCAAAGTCCACCCCTGAGGCCCAAAAGCCCAGGGGCAAGCATCAGTTGAGTAACTTCAGGACACCCAAGAGCCACCCACCAGTGAGGCCCTGATGACCTGCAATCTACCCTCCAAATGGCCTGCACCTGGCTCCAAGGACTCCCTCATGCACGACTCTTGGCTGACCTATCTGCACTGCACCCGGCCTCTTTGGCCCCTGCATCGGAAAACCAGCTCTGCTCTAGGGGTCCCTAACCCCTTGAAACCTCTACACTCCTACGGGATCCACCGGACGTACTTTTAAGTCCATCTGTGCAGTGTGTTTCAAAGTGGTCCCCTTCTCTGTTTTGCTCCAGCTCCAAGAGTTACAGCTGCTGCTCCCGTTGGAACCCAGAAACCTGAACTTCTCCAGCTGGCCCACAGGACATCTCGACAACCTTGTCCTAAAAACAGAATGTGACACTTATAAGAGCATTGCCTATGGTGCGTAATTACGCACAAAAACCCTATGCTTGCTAAACTTTGAAAAATCTTAACAAAAGAAGTACTTACCATATATTGATGATCTTGGTCTTAAACATTTTACAAAAATCTGAAGTATTTTTGTAAATTGGTCTTCAGTTATTCTTCAGAGTGTGTGTCCACATTTAGTGATACTGTGAGTACATCAAATGCTTAGCACATCTCCAAGATAAGCCTAACTGCTCTCCCACAGTACCACAAAACAGAGAATTGGGTTGTCTGTTTTTTACCTTTAGATACCAAGGTGGGGTTACTTGGACTCACTGCACAGTGTACTTCATTTTCATACACTACATAGAGAGCCAACCTCCTACAGTGACAGTATTAGATAAACCCACAACTCCATAATCAGAAACCCTTTCTTCTTGAGGAGCCATGTCCAACATCTAATGACAGTTATGAAGATATGATGGATTGTAACCAACACCCATCTTATACCCACCATTAAGAAAAGGCCAAGAACCACCTCAAATATTAACTTGTGTATTGATTCCTTCAAGATCAAACTGAATAAGGGAGCTGGGAGGGAGAAAAAGGGAGGGGAGTAGTAATGGTTTGTTTATTATCCTATAAACATGTTCTAGTCATACGATTGATGAGTGGCAATTTCTTGTATGGTGAAAGATTGTTTTCTTACACATATTAGAGGAAGTTATGCCATAAGGAGGGAAGGGGAATGAGCATATACTAGACAACAATATTTCTGTTGATCATGAATCACCTCATTTTATGGAACAACGTTCTTAGACTTTGAAATGCTGATCAAAACATGTTTAAAATGTTACCAAGTAAAATCTCTCTTTGAGCAAACCTTCTCATTGTTGGAAAATGGGTTATTGGTAAGGGCAGGTAGGTACCTACACTTAGCAATAAGCCACTAACCTCCACTTAGGTCCAGTTAGGTCTCAGTAAATTAAAAATTAAACCCAGCTCAACCCTTAGTAGCTTGGCAACGAGCGACAAGGCTTAACTTAGGAGACAGAGTGTAAAGCATTCAAACATTACAAAACAGTAATTAAATAAAACACAGGAAACAGTTTAAAAATCCAAAACCAATTTATAATAATAGATTATATTTGTATCTTTAAAATGACACAAAAACAAATAAAATCGGATAAGGGGAACCGGAGATATGAATTTCTAAAGAATTATTGTTTTTTAGGGCCTAGAAACAAAATGCGCCAATCGGGTCATCTGGTTGCACCTCGACCGGGGCAAAGTCAAAGTTTCAGGCTGACCGCAATGGAGCCCGGCTCGGCTACAGGCCGCGGGAGGCCTTGGTCAAAAGTTTGCCTTCACACTTAGTCGTTTTTCTGAAGATTTTCTTCAGCGGGACGAACCTGCCAGTCTAATCTGACCTCCTGGAGCCCTTCTCCGCATACGCGTCACAGGAATCCTCGGTGGAGATTTTTATCTTCGGACGTAGTCATTTTTTCGAGGTGAAAATCCTTCGACCTGGGTAAACCTGGATCTTGATCCGACATCCCTGGAGCCCTCCTCGGATACGCTGGCTGGGAGGTCCCGGCCAACTTTCTACATTCGGACTTAGGGGGTCATTACAACATTGGCGGTAAAAGCTGCTTACCGCCGTGCAGAAGACCGCCAATACACCACCACGGCCACGGAAATCCGCCACAGCTATTATGACCCACATCTCGGAATCCGCCGAAATTCAGACACCCAAACAAGTCCGCCACACCAAAGGTCAGTGATAAACTGGCGATAACAAAACCTCCACCGTCACACCAACAGAAACACGCCCATGCTATCACGACACACGAATCCATGCGGCGGTCTTTCAACCGCAGTATTCCATTGGCGGTACACACCGCCGCACTCAAAATACACTCACATCTCCAAAACACCGCCACATTGGACAATTCGAATTACACACACCTGATACACATACAAACACCACTCCCACACACCCAACACAATATAAAACACACACCCACGTCACTCACAAACCCCTACGACCAAAAAATCTGAAAGAAGGCCAGAGAGAGAGCACAGAATAGACAACCCCACCACACAGAGGCACACAACACCATTGTAGGAAAGTACCATCTTGCCTGGCATGTTACCCCCATTTTTCACTCTATATATGTTGTTTTAGTTGTATGTGTCACTGGGACCCTGCCAGCCAGGGCCCCAGTGCTCATAAGTGTGCCTAAATGTGTTACCTGTGTTATGACTAACTATCTCACTGAGGCTCTGCTAATCAGAACCTCAGTGGTTATGCTCTCTCATTTCTTTCAAATTGTCACTAACAGGCTAGTGACCAATTTTACCAATTTACATTGGCTTACTGGAACACCCTTATAATTCCCTAGTATATGGTACTGAGGTACCCAGAGTAT
Source organism: Pleurodeles waltl (assembly GCF_031143425.1). NCBI lineage: Eukaryota > Metazoa > Chordata > Amphibia > Caudata > Salamandridae > Pleurodeles > Pleurodeles waltl. The sequence goes on from NC_090445.1 coordinate 913,712,479, forward strand.
TGAGGTTCCAGGAGATCCCTATGGGCTGCAGCATTTCTTTTGCCACCCATAGGGAGCTCTGACAATTCTTACACAGGCCTGCCAATGCAGCCTGAGTGAAATAACGTCCACGTTATTTCACAGCCATTTTACACTGCACTTAAGTAACTTATAAGTCACCTATATGTCTAACCTTTACCTGGTAAAGGTTGGGTGCTAAGTTACTTAGGGGGTCATTCTGACCCTGGCGGCCGGTGGCCGCCAGGGCCACCGACCACGGGAGCACCGCCAACAGGCTGGCGGTGCTCCCACGAGCATTCTGACCACGGCGGTTCAGCCGCGGTCAGAAGCGGCAAGTCGGCGGGCTCCCGCCGACTTACCGCTGCTCGGGGGAATCCTTCATGGCGGCGGAGCGCGCTCCGCCGCCATGAGGATTCTGACCCCCCCTACCGCCATCCTGTTCATGGCGGGAAAGCCGCCATGAACAGGATGGCGGTAGGGGGGGTCGCGGGGCCCCTGGGGGCCCCTGCCGTGCCCATGCCAATGGCATGGGCACGGCAGGGGCCCCCGTAAGAGGGCCCCGCAAAGTATTTCAGTGTCTGCCTTGCAGACACTGAAATACGCGACGGGTGCCACTGCACCCGTCGCACCTTCCCACTCCGCCGGCTCGATTACGAGCCGGCATCCTCGTGGGAAGGGAGTTTTTCCCTGGGCTGGCGGGCGGTCTTTTGGAGACCGCCCGCCAGCCCAGGGAAAAACTCATAATACCCTCCGCGGTCTTCTGACCGCGGAGCGGTATAATGGGGGCGGAATTCTGGCGGGCGGCCTCCGCCGCCCGCCAGAATCAGAATCACCCCCTTAGTGTGTGGGCACCCTGGCACTAGCCAAGGTGCCCTCACATTGTTCAGGGCCAATTCCCCAGACTTTGTGAGTGCGGGGACACAATTACATGCGTGCACTACATATAGGTCACTACCTATGTGTAGCTTCACAATGGTAACTCCGAATATGGCCATGTAACATGTCTAAGATCATGGAATTGCCCCCTCTATGCCATCCTGGCATTGTTGGTGCAATCCCATGATCCCACAGGTCTCTAGCACAGACCCTGGCACTGCCAAACTGCCTTTCCCGGGGTTTCACTGCAGCTGCTGCTGCCAACCCCTCAGACAGGTTTCTGCCCTCCTGGGGTCCAGCCAGGCCTGGCCCGGGAAGGCAGAACAAAGGACTTCCTCAGAGAGAGGGTGTTACACCCTCTCCCTTTGGAAAATGGTGTTAGGGCTGGGGAGGAGTAGCCTCCCCCAGCCTCTGGAAATGCTTTCATGGGCACAGATGGTGCCCATTTCTGCATAAGCCAGTCTACACCGGTTCAGGGACCCCTCAGCCCTGCTCTGGCGCAAAACTGGACAAAGGAAAGGGGAGTGACCACTCCCCTGACCTGCACCTCCCCTGGGAGGTGCCCAGAGCTTCTCCAGTGTGCTCCAGACCTCTGCCATCTTGGAAACAGAGGTGCTGCCGGCACACTGGACTGCTCTGAGTGGCCAGTGCCAGCAGGTGACGTCAGAGACTCCTTCTGATAGGCTCCTTCAGGTGTTGCTAGCCTATCTTATCTCCTAAGTAGCCAAACCCTCTTTTCTGGCTATTTAGGGTCTCTGCTTTGGGGAATTCCTTAGATAACGAATGCAAGAGCTCATCCGAGTTCCTCTGCATCTCTCTCTTCACCTTCTGCCAAGGAATCGACTGCTGACCGCGCTGGAAGCCTGCAAAACTGCAACAAAGTAGCGAAGACGACTACTGCAACTCTGTAATGCTGATCCTGCCGCCTTCTCGACTGCTTTCCTGGTGGTGCATGCTGTGGGGGTAGTCTGCCTCCTCTCTGCACTAGAAGCTCTGAAGAAATCTCCCATGGGTCGACGGAATCGTCCCCCTGCAACCGCAGGCACCAAAGAACTGCATCACCGGTACCCTGGGTCTCCTCTCAGCACCACGAGCGAGGTCCCTTGAATCCAGCAACTCTGTCCAAGTGACTCCCACAGTCCAGTGACTCTTCAGTCCAAGTTTGGTGGAGGTAAGTCCTTGCCTCCCCACGCCAGACTGCATTACTGGGAACTGCGACTTTTGCAGCTACTCTGGCCTCCGTGCACTTCCGGCAGAAATCTTTGTGCACAGTCCAGCCTGGGTCCACGGCACTCTAACCTGCATTGCACGACCTCCTAAGTTGTCCCCCAGCGGCGTGGGACTCCTTCGTGCAACTTCAGGTGAGCACCATTTCACTCCACTTCGTAGTGCCTGTTACGGCACTTCTGCAGGTTCTGCCTGCTTCTGAGAGGGCTCCTTGTCTTGCTCGATGCCTCCTCTGTCCCCGGACGCAATTGGCGACATCCTGGTCCCTCTTGGGCCACAGCAGCATCCAAAAACCCTAACCACATGATTTGCAGCTAGCAAGGCTTGTTGGCAGTCTTTCTTCAGGAAAATACTTCTGTACGACTCTCCACGGCGTGTGGGATCCGTCCTCCAAAGGGGAAGTTCCTAGCCCTTGTCGTTTCTGCAGAATCTTCAGCTTCTACTGTCCAGTAGCAGCTTCTTTGCACCCACAGCTGGCATTTCCTGGGCATCTGCCCATCTCCGACTTGCTTGTGACCTTTGGACTTGGTCTCCTTGTTCCACAGGTACCCTCGTTTGGAAATCCATCGTTGTTGCATTGCTGATTTGTGTCTTTCCTGCAGAATTCCCCTATCACGACTTCTATGTCCTTTGGGGAACTTTAGTGCACTTTGCACTCACTTTTCAGGGTCTTGGGGTGGGCTATTTTTCTAACCCTAACTGTTTTCTTACAGTCCCAGCGACCCTCTACAAGGTCACATAGGTTTGGGGTCCATTCGTGGTTCGCATTCCACTTTTGGAGTATATGGTTTGTGTTGCCCCTATCCCTATGTGTCCCCATTGCATCCTATTGTAACTATACATTGTTTGCACTGTTTTCTAATACTATACTGCATATTTTTGGTATTGTGTACATATATCTTGTGTATATTTGCTATCCTCATACTGAGGGTACTCACTGAGATACTTTGGCATATTGTCATAAAAATAAAGTATCTTTATTTTTAGTATATCTGTGTATTGTGTTTTCTTATGATATTGTGCATATGACACTAGTGGTACTGTAGGAGCTTCACTCGTCTCCTAGTTCAGCCTATGCTGCTCTGCTAAGCTACCATTATCTATCAGCCTAAGCTGCTAGACACCCTATACACTAATAAGGGATAACTGAGCCTGGTGCAAGGTGTAAGTACCCCTAGGTACTCACTACAAGCCAGTCCAGCCTCCTACATTGGTTGTGCAGTGGTGGGATAAGTGCTCTCTAACTACTTACCACTTTTGTCATTGTACTTTTCATAAGAGAAAAATATACAAAACAAGTTCAGTGTATGTACACCTAACCAAAAAGTTTTGCATTTCTTTTCTCACTTCTTTTCTAAAGTGCTGAAAAGTACTTCTAAACTTTCAAAAAGTTCTTAAAAAGTTTTAAAAGTTTTTTTTTTCTGTCTTTCTAAAAGTTCTGACAAACTTTTTGTTCCTTTTTCTGTCACTAAAACACTTTCTAAAATGTCTGGCACAGGCCAAACTGTTGATCTGTCCAAACTTGCTTATGATCACCTTAGCTGGAAAGGAGCAAGGAGTCTCTGCATAGAAAGAGGTTTAAGTGTAGGGAAGAATCCCCCCAGAGAACTATTGGTTAACATGCTTATAGAACAGGATAAGGCTAGAGGTGCCCCATCTGTTGAAAAAGTAGCTAATGGTTCACAATCTGATCCAGGGACACCCCTAGAAAAAGATTCAGGAAAGAAACTTCCTATCCTGCCCATTACAAGACAGCATAGCAAAGTTGGTACTGATGTAGAGTCACACCATACTGATAGTGTTGTCTCACATCATAGCAAGAGTATTCCTTCACATCATAGTAGAAGTGATGTTTCTGTTAACCAAGCTGTTAGGATGCCCTCCGTAAGGGATGGGTCTCCTTCTGTACATTCTCACCATACTTCTGTTTCAAGGAATGTCCCACCCACCCACCCTGATGACAGAGTTTTAGAAAGGGAGCTCAATAGATTGAGAGTGGAACAAACCAGACTGAAGCTCAAAAAGCAACAGCTGGATTTGGATAGACAGTCCTTAGAAGTGGAAAGGGAAAGACAGAAATTGGGTTTAGAAACCCATGGTGGCAGCAGCAGTATTCCCCATAGTCATCCTGCAAAAGAGCATGATTCTAGGAATCTGCACAAGATAGTTCCCCCTTATAAGGAGGGGGATGACATTAACAAGTGGTTTGCTGCACTTGAGAGGGCCTGTGTTGTACAGGATGTCCCTCAAAGGCAGTGGGCTGCTATCCTATGGCTATCATTTAGTGGAAAGGGTAGGGATAGGCTCCTTACTGTGAAAGAAAGTGATGCCAATAATTTTACAGTTCTTAAGAATGCACTCCTGGATGGTTATGGCTTAACCACAGAACAGTACAGGATGAAGTTCAGAGAGACCAAAAAGGAGTCTTCACAAGACTGGGTTGATTTTGTTTACCATTCAGTGAAGGCCTTGGAGGGGTGGTTACATGGCAGTAAAGTTACTGATTATGAAAGCCTGTATAACTTGATCCTGAGAGAGCATATTCTTAATAATTGTGTGTCTGATTTGTTGCACCAGTACCTGGTAGACTCTGATCTGACCTCTCCCCAAGAATTGGGAAAGAAGGCAGACAAATGGGTCAGAACAAGGGTGAACAGAAAAGTTCATACAGGGGGTGACAAAGATGGCAATAAGAAGAAGGATGGTAAGTATTCTGACAAGGGTGGGGACAAATCTACAAATGAGTCTTCATCAGACCCATAAAAACACTCTGGTGGGGGTGGTGGGCCCAAATCCTCTTCGAATCAAAACAAAGAAAAGAAACCATGGTGCTATTTATGTAAAATAAAAGGCCATTGGACAACAGATCCCAGTTGTCCAAAGAAAAGCACCAAGCCTCCTACCACTACAACCCCTACTGCTACACCTAGTATCCCTACTAATAGCAGTGGTGGTGGGTGCAAACCTACTAATAGCCAATCCAAGGGAGTAGCTGGGCTCACTTTTGGTAACTTAGTTGGGGTTGGTCTAATTAGGGAGACCACAGAGGCTGTGTTAGTCTCTGAGGGCGCTATTGATTTAGCCACCTTGGTTCCTTGTCCCCTTAATATGGATAAGTACAAGCAACTACCCCTAATAAATGGTGTTGAGGTTCAGGCCTACAGGGACACTGGTGCCAGTGTTACAATGGTAATAGAGAAACTGGTCCACCCTGAACAACACCTACTTGGTCACCAGTACCAAGTAACCGATGCTCACAACAACACACTTAGCCACCCCATGGCTGTTGTAAATCTCAACTGGGGGGGGGGGGTTACTGGTCCAAAGAAAGTTGTGGTTGCCTCAGATTTACCTGTAGACTGTCTACTAGGAAATGATTTAGAGACATCAGCTTGGTCAGATGTGGAGTTGGAGGCCCATGCAGTAATGCTGGGCATTCCAGGGCATATTTTTGCTTTGACAAGGGCTCAGGCCAAAAAGCAAAAAGGACAGGGTGACTTGGATCCTGGAACAATGGACCAAGTGCTCCCTAAAGCTAGGGCTAATAGAAGTAAAGCACTACCTACTATCCCTCCCTCTACAGTGGATTCTACTTCTAAGGAAGAAGAATTTCCACCCTGTGCAGAACCTACACAAGAGGAGCTGGAAGCAGACACTGCTGAGCTTTTGGGTGAAGGGGGGCCTGCCAGGGAGGAGCTGAGTGTGGCACAGCAGACCTGTCCCACACTAGAGGGTCTAAGACAGCAAGCTGTCAAACAAGCAAATGGGGATGTCAGTGACTCTCACAGAGTTTACTGGGAGGACAACCTCTTGTACACTGAAGCAAGGGATCCTAAACCTGGAACTGCCAGGAGGTTAGTGATTCCTCAGGAGTACAGAACGTTCCTCCTAACTCTAGCCCACGACATTCCCTTAGCTGGACATTTGGGGCAAATTAATACTTGGGACAGGCTTGTTCCCCTGTTTCATTGCCCTAGAATGTCAGAGGACACAAAGGCATTTTGTAAGTCCTGTGAAACCTGTCAAGCCAGTGGCAAGACAGGTGGCACTCCAAAGGCACCCCTTATTCCACTGCCTGTGGTTGGGGTTCCCTTTGAAAGTATAGGGGTTGACATAGTTGGCCCCCTTGACCCTCCTACTGCTTCAGGGAATAGGTTTATCTTGGTGGTAGTGGACCATGCCACAAGATATCCTGAAGCAATTCCTCTAAGGACCACTACAGCACCTGCAGTGGCAAAGGCCCTCCTGGGAATATTTTCCAGGGTGGGCTTCCCAAAAGAGGTGGTATCAGACAGGGGAAGCAATTTCATGTCTGCTTACTTAAAGGCTATGTGGATGGAGTGTGGTGTGACATACAAGTTCACTACACCCTATCATCCACAAACAAATGGACTGGTGGAGAGATTTAACAAAACTCTCAAAGGCATGATTATGGGACTCCCTGAAAAACTCCGCAGGAGATGGGATATCCTGTTACCATGCCTCCTTTTTGCTTACAGGGAGGTACCCCAGAAAGGAGTGGGCTTCAGCCCCTTTAAACTCCTCTTTGGACACCCAGTAAGAGGTCCTCTAACACTTGTTAAGGAGGGTTGGGAACAACCTTTAAAAGCTCCAAAGCAAGACATAGTGGACTATGTACTTGGCCTCAGATCAAGGATGGCTGAGTACATGAAAAAGGCCAGTTAAAACCTTCAGGCCAGCCAAGAGCTCCAAAAGAAATGGCATGACCAGAAGGCTGTTTTGGTTCAGTACCAACCAGGGCAGAACGTGTGGGTCTTGGAGCCTGTGGCCCCAAGAGCACTCCAAGATAAATGGAGTGGACCCCACACAATTGTTGAGAAAAAGGGTGAAGTCACCTACTTAGTTGACTTAGGCACTGCCAGGAGTCCCCTTAGGGTGCTCCATGTCAATCGCCTGAAACCCTACTATGACAGGGCTGATCTCACCCTGCTCATGGCAACTGATGAGGGACAGGAAGAAGAGAGTGACCCTCTCCCTGATCTCTTCTCTTCCACAGAACAAGATGCTCTAGTGGGAGGTGTAGTTTTGGCTGATCGTCTTACTGCTGAGCAGAGAGACCATTGCATAAATCTCCTGGGTCAGTTTTCTGAACTCTTCTCTACTGTGCCAGGTACCACTTCTTGGTGTGAGCACACTATAGATACTGGAGACAGCTTGCCTGTTAAAAGTAAAATGTATAGGCAGCCTGACCATGTCAGAGACTACATAAAGCAAGAGGTGCAGAAAATGTTAGAACTAGGAGTGGTTGAGCACTCTGAAAGTCCATGGGCTTCTCCTGTGGTACTTGTACCAAAACCTCATTCCAAGGATGGAAAGAAGGAAATGCGGTTTTGTGTAGACTACAGAGGTCTCAACCAGGTAACCAAAACTGATGCTCACCCTATACCCAGGGCAGATGAGCTCATAGATACACTGGCATCTGCCAAGTATCTAAGCACTTTTGACTTGACTGCAGGGTATTGGCAGATCAAATTATCAGAAGATGCAAAAGCAAAAACTGCATTTTCAACCATTGGAGGCCATTACCAATTCACAGTAATGCCTTTTGGATTGAAAAATGCACCTGCCACTTTTCAGAGGTTGGTGAATAGAGTCCTGCAAGGGCTGGAAGCTTTTAGTGCAGCATATCCTGACGATAAAGCTGTCTTTAGCTCCAGTTGGGATGATCACCTGGTCCACCTATGGAAAGTTTTGGAGGCCCTGCAAAAGGCAGGCCTCACTATCAAGGCTTCAAAGTGCCAGATAGGGCAGGGGAAGGTGGTTTATCTGGGACACCTGGTTGGTGGAGACCAGATTGCACCACTTCAGGGGAAAATCCAAACTATTATAGATTGGGTTCCCCCTACCACTCAGACCCAGGTGAGAGCCTTTTTAGGCCTCACTGGGTATTACAGGAGGTTCATTAAGAACTATGGCTCCATTGCAGCCCCTCTTAATGACCTCACATCCAAGAAAATGTCTAAGAAGGTATTGAGGACAGCTAGCTGTCAGAAAGCTTTTGAGGAGCTGAAGCAGGCCATGTGCTCTGCACCTGTCCTGAAAAGCCCTTGTTACTCAAAAAAATTCTATGTCCAAACTGATGCATCTGAATTAGGAGGAGGGGCAGTCCTATCACAACTTAATTCTGAGGGCCAGGATCAACCTGTTGCTTTTATTAGAAGGAGGTTGACCCCTAGAGAAAAGCGTTGGTCTGCCATTGAGAGGGAGGCCTTTGCTCTGGTCTGGGCACTGAAGAAGTTGAGGCCATACCTGTTTGGCACTCACTTCATTGTTCAGACAGACCACAAACCTCTACTTTGGCTAAAACAAATGAAAGGTGAAAATCCTAAATTGTTGAGGTGGTCTATATCCCTACAGGGAATGGACTATACAGTGGAACATAGACCTGGGAGTACCCACTCCAATGCAGATGGACTCTCCAGATATTTCCACTTAGACAATGAAGACTCATCAGGTCATGGCTAGTCTTATTGTCCTTCGTTTGGGGGGGGGTTGTGTAGGAAAGTACCATCTTGCCTGGCATGTTACCCCCATTTTTCACTGTATATATGTTGTTTTAGTTGTATGTGTCACTGGGACCCTGCCAGCCAGGGCCCCAGTGCTCATAAGTGTGCCTGAATGTGTTACCTGTGTTATGACTAACTGTCTCACTGAGGCTCTGCTAATCAGAACCTCAGTGGTTATGCTCTCTCATTTCTTTCAAATTGTCACTAACAGGCAAGTGACCGATTTTACCAATTTACATTGGCTTACTGGAACACCCTTATAATTCCCTAGTATATGGTACTGAGGTACCCAGGGTGTTGGGGTTCCAGGAGATCCCTATGGGCTGCAGCATTTCTTTTGCCACCCATAGGGAGCTCTGACAATTCTTACACAGGCCTGTCAATGCAGCCTGAGTGAAATAACGTCCACGTTATTTCACAGCCATTTTACACTGCACTTAAGTAACTTATAAGTCACCTATATGTCTAACCTTTACCTGGTAAAGGTTGGGTGCTAAGTTACTTAGTATGTGGGCACCCTGGCACTAGCCAAGGTGCCCCCACATTGTTCATGGCCAATTCCCCGGACTTTGTGAGTGCGGGGACACCATTACACACGTGCACTACATATAGGTCACTACCTATGTGTAGCTTCACAATGGTAACTACGAATATGGCCATGTAACATGTCTAAGATCATGGAATTGCCCCCTCTATGCCATCCTGGCATTGTTGGTGCAATCCCATGATCCCACGGGTCTCTAGCACAGACCCTGGCACTGCCAAACTGCCTTTCCCGGGGTTTCACTGCAGCTGCTGCTGCTGCCAACCCCTCAGACAGGTTTCTGCCCTCCTGGGGTCCAGCCAGGCCTGGCCCAGGAAGGCAGAACAAAGGACTTCCTCAGAGAGAGGGTGTTACACCCTCTCCCTTTGGAAAATGGTGTTAGGGCTGGGGAGGAGTAGCCTCCCCCAGCCTCTGGAAATGCTTTCATGGGCACAGATGGTGCCCATTTCTGCATAAGCCAGTCTACACCGGTTCAGGGACCCCTCAGCCCTGCTCTGGCGCGAAACTGGACAAAGGAAAGGGGAGTGACCACTCCCCTGACCTGCACCTCCCCTGGGAGGTGCCCAGAGCTCCTCCAGTGTGCTCCAGACCTCTGCCATCTTGGAAACAGAGGTGCTGCCGGCACACTGGACTGCTCTGAGTGGCCAGTGCCAGCAGGTGACGTCAGAGACTCCTTCTGATAGGCTCCTTCAGGTGTTGCTAGCCTATCTTATCTCCTAAGTAGCCAAACCCTCTTTTCTGGCTATTTAGGGTCTCTGCTTTGGGGAATTCCTTAGATAACGAATGCAAGAGCTCATCCGAGTTCCTCTGCATCTCTCTCTTCACCTTCTGCCAAGGAATCGACTGCTGACCGCGCTGGAAGCCTGCAAAACTGCAACAAAGTAGCGACGATGACTACAGCAACTCTGTAACGCTGATCCTGCCACCTTCTCGACTGCTTTCCTGGTGGTGCATGCTGTGGGGGTAGTCTGCCTCCTCTCTGCACTAGAAGCTCTGAAGAAGTCTCCCGTGGGTCGACGGAATCGTCCCCCTGCAACCGCAGGCACCAAAGAACTGCATCACCGGTACCCTGGGTCTCCTCTCAGCACAACGAGCGAGGCCCCTTGAATCCAGCAACTCTGTCCAAGTGACTCCCACAGTCCAGTGACTCTTCAGTCCAAGTTTGGTGGAGGTAAGTCCTTGCATCCCCATGCCAGACTGCATTGCTGGGAACCGCGACTTTTGCAGCTACTCCGGCCTCCGTGCACTTCCGGCGGAAATCCTTTGTGCACAGTCCAGCCTGGGTCCACGGCATTCTAACCTGAATTGCACGACCTCCTAAGTTGTCCCCCGGTGGCGTGGGACTCCTTTGTGCAACTTCGGGTGAGCACCATTTCACTCCACTTTGTAGTGCCTGTTCCAGCACTCCTGCAGGAGCTGCCTGCTTCTGAGAGGGTTTCTTGTCTTGCTCGACGCCCCCTCTGTCCCCAGACGCAATTGGCGACATCCTGGTCCCTCCTGGGCCACAGCAGCATCCAAAAACCCTAACCGCATGATTTGCAGCTAGCAAGGCTTGTTGGCAGTCTTTCTTCAGGAAAACACTTCTGCACAACTCTCCACAGCGTGAGGGATCCGTCCTCCAAAGGGGAAGTTCCTAGCCTTTGTTGTTCCTGCAGAATCTTCAGCTTCTACTGTCCAGTAGCAGCTTCTTTGCACCCACAGCTGGCATTTCCTGGGCATCTGCCCATCTCCGACTTGCTTGTGACTTTTGGACTTGGTCCCCTTGTTCCACAGGTACCCTCGTTTGGAAATCCATCGTTGTTGCATTGCTGATTTGTGTCTTTCCTGCAGAATTCCCCTATCACGACTTCTATGTCCTTTGGGGAACTTTAGTGCACTTTGCACTCACTTTTCAGGGTCTTGGGGTGGGCTATTTTTCTAACCCTAACTGTTTTCTTACAGTCCCAGCGACCCTCTACAAGGTCACATAGGTTTGGGGTCCATTCGTGGTTCGCATTCCACTTTTGGAGTATATGGTTTGTGTTGCCCCTATCCCTAAATTGCATCCTATTGTAACTATACATTGTTTGCACTGTTTTCTAATACTATACTGCATATTTATGGTATTGTGTACATATATCTTGTGTATATTTGCTATCCTCATACTGAGGGTACTCACTGAGATACTTTGGCATATTGTCATAAAAATAAAGTACCTTTATTTTTAGTATATCTGTGTATTGTGTTTTCTTATGATATTGTGCATATGGCACTAGTGGTACTGTAGGAGCTTCACTCGTCTCCTAGTTCAGTCTAAGCTGCTCTGCTAAGCTACCAATATCTATCAGCCTAAGCTGCTAGACACCCTGTACACTAATAAGGGATAACTGGGCCTGGTGCAAGGTGTAAGTACCCCTAGGTACTCACTACAAGCCAGTCAAGCCTCCTACAACCATCACCCACACAAAATCAATGCACAAAACACCACACACCACTACACATCACCACACTCATCACCACATACACCACCCCACACATCACCTACACCACCCCATGGCACGCCAAAGACACCCCAGATTCTCCGAGGAGGAGCTCAGGGTCATGGTGGAGGAAATCGTACAGGTAGAGCCACAGCTATTTGGATCACAGGTGCAGCACACCTCCATAGCTAGGAAGATGGAGCTATGGCGAAGAATAGTCGACAGGGTCAACGCAGTGGGACAGCACTCAAGAAATCAGGAGGACATCAGGAAGAGGTGGAACGACCTACGGGGGAAGGTGCGTTCCGTGGTCTCCAGGCACAACATCGCGGTACAGCGGACTGGCGGTGAACCCCCACCTCCTCCCCCACAACTAACAACATGGGAGGAGCTGGTCTTGACCATTATGCATCCTGAGGGCCTCGGAGGAGTCGGTGGAGGAATGGACACTGGTAAGTCAAATCTTAACTATCATATCCCCCACCCTACCTGCATGCTATCACACACCCCCACCTTCACCCCCTCCCCTATTACTCCAACTCCTCACTAATGTACTAATAACACAAACCACCCATCCCAACACCAATCTCTGCATGACACAACAAAGCATGGACACCCCTCACTAAAGCATGCCCACGGAACATACCCATAACACCCCCCAACCATCATCACACAAGCCCCCACACAGGAATGCTAGCACTGGGGTACACGCTCACCCACCCATTGCACACCATGACAGACACACATGCAATAATCATACTTTTACACCCCTGCAGGACCACTACCTAACGTCACCAGACAGGAGGGTCCAGACATCTCTACCCCACCCACAGAAGAGGCCCACAGTGAAGACAGCAGCTCTGGCCAACTAGATCCAGATGACCAGCCCGGACCATCGTGGGCCTCGGGACAGTCGGTTCCCCTCACACAGGCACAGCCCAACACAGACCTTCCACCCTCTGGAAACACCAGCACTGCACCCACCCAGCGGGCCCATACCCCCGTACCCAGGACACGTCAATCAGCTGTGTGTCCACCACTACAGGGAACCCAGGATAACACACCACCCCAACAACAGGGACCTGGGGGCAGTGGTAGTGGGCACACGGTCCAGGGGACGGAGGCACAGGAACACAGGTGAACTGGGAGGGCTGCCGTGCGACAGGGGGCGGACAGGCCTAGGGAACCCACTCTCCAGATGCCCTCTCCTCCATCATGGGAGCATACCACCACTCCCAGGAGACGATGGCAACGGTCCTGGCAAAGTTTCAGGAGACCCAGCGCCTGCAGGAGGAACAGTATATGGGCTTCAGGGAGGAACTCCGCCCTGGGCACCATCGTAGGGGTAATGAAGGACATACAGAACACCATGAGGGACACTGTGGCACTCCAAGGGGCCCCTGACACTAGCATGGACGATGAACTGCCCACCACCTCCGCTGGCGCTTGTGGACAGGACGCACCACCACAGGACCACCACACCAGCACCCCACCCCCTGCAGACAGAGAACCACCCCGCAAGCGGTCCCTGAGATCCAGGAACAGGACAGAGCACGATGGCAAGACTCCCGCCAAGAAATAAGACCACCCTGATTGTCATCCCACTGTCCCACTTTGTAACCCTGTCCATATTGGAACTGCCCCAGCTCCACTTCCTATGCCCATATGGGCAGTGCACCTGTGAGACTAATAGACTGGACTCTGCCATGGACATTCCTCCACCATCACCCCTCACCAGTTTACCACCCCCTCCAATAATTAGCACTTCAATAAACACCCTTGAACCACTAAACAATCTGGTGTCAGTCTGTGATTTAGAAAATGTGTATTAGCAATGACAGTGACAAAATCCGTTCACAATAGTAATATCAACATACCTATGTCACACATCACAAGTCCATGAAGGATGCAAGCAGATGACACACGTTGGTAACCACACCTGTGAAACCGTAATGGAAATGTACAACTCAGTTACCAAATACTGGTTGAAATTGACATACAGGATAGAGGTAGAAGTGTGAAAGTACTTGTAGTAGTCAAGAAAGTGTTCTCACCTGTGTGTCACTGGAAATATTGCTGTATGACTGAGTCCCTGTTGTCAATGTCTTCTTCCTCTGCTTCCTCCTCATCACTGTCCACAGACTCCACAGCTGCCACAACACTTTCATCTGGACCATCCTCCTGCAGAAAAGGCACCTGGCGTCGCAAAGCAAGATTGTGAAGCATACAGCAGGCGATGATGATTTGGCACACCTTCCTTGGTGAGTAGAATAGGGAACCACCTATCATATGGAGGCACCTAAACCTGGCCTTCAGGAGGCCGAAGGTGCGTTCGATCACCCTCCTAGTCCGCCCATGGGCCTCATTGTAGCGTTCCTCTGCCCTTGACCTGGGATTCCTCACTGTGGTCAATAGCCATGACAGGTTGGGGTAACCAGAGTCCCATAATAGCCACACCCGGTGCCTCTGGAGTTGACCCATCACAGTATGTAGGCGTCATGCACTGAGCCAGGGAACATAGCATTTACCTGGGAGATGTACTGGTCTGCCAAACATACCATCTGTACATTCATCGAATGATAACTCTTCCGGTTCCTGTACACCTGTTCACTCCTGTGGGGGGGACCAGAGCTACGTGGGTCCCATCAAAGGCACCTATGATGTTAGGGATATGTCCAAGGGCATAGAAGTCACCTTTAAAAGTAGCCAAATCCTCCACCTGAGGGAAAACGATGTAGCTCCTCATGTGTTTCAGCAGGGCAGACAACACTCTGGACAACACGTTGGAAAACATAGGCTGGGACATCCCTGATGCCATGGCCACTGTTATTTGAAATGACCCACTTGCAAGGAAATGGAGCACTGATAGCACCTGCACTTGAGGAGGGATTCGTGTGGGATGGCGGATTGCTGACATCAGGTCTGGCTCCAACTGGGTACACAGTTCCTGGATTGTGGCACGGTCAAACTTGTAGGTGATGATTAAATGTCGTTCCTTCATTGTCAACAGGTCCACCAGCGGTTGGTACACCGGAGGTTTCCGCCATCTCCTCACATGTCCCAGCTGACGGTGCTTATGAAAGACAAAAGCGACCACACAGTCAAGCAACTCAGAGGTATGTACCCACAGCTACACAGAACACGAAACATAATCCAAAAAGTTGTCTGTAACAGTGTTGAGTCCAGGCCTAGGTATGTGTGACGCAGTTGAAAATAAAGCCATGTGGGCCCCTGAAATGGTGGCTGCCTGACCTCTAAACTGGGACAATTGGATGTGAGGTAACTGCGCTGGCGTTGTACACCGTCACGGTAGGCGGGCGAAGACCGCTGCGCAATGCTGCATTGGTTAACATTGGACCCTATGGGTCCCAGGAGCCAATGACGTAGTGTGCCGACGGTGATGATACGCACCGCCGCGGACGTCACCGCCGCGGACGTGACCGCCATTTTCTATCTGTTGAATCACTCGATACCTGATCTTTGACAGGAGAGGACCTATACTGCAAGTGCTGCTGTGACCTCGGTCTGGAAGAGACAATGGCACGTGCGTCTGGGGAAAGGGCCCCTGCCTTCACTGCACAGGGGTTGGAGAAGCTCGTGGACGGAAGCCTCCCCCAGTACACGCTATTCTACTGTCCTCCAGACCAACAGGTGAGTACATAGGGTGAAAGTTGTATGGGCTATGCCTGGGTGGAGAGGGCTCGTTGTAAGAAGGAAGGAGGCAGAGTTCTGCGAGCATGAAGGACTGTGAATGCATGTTCCACATGGCAAGGGCAGGTATGTGGGCCACTCATTTCGACGGTGCAGTTGGTAATGACTACTCTTCTTCCCCTGTACATGTCATGTAGGTCAGCGCCCACCAGAAGAAGGATATTTGGCGTGCCATCGTCAAGGATGTCCGGACCCTGGGGGTCCACCAGAGACGGAGCACCCACTGCTGTAAAAGATGGGAGGACATTCCCCGCTGGAGCAAGAAGACAGCGGAGGCTCAGCTGGGGATGGCCTCCCAACGTGGGAGGGGTGCCCGTCGCACCATGACCCCCATGATGTTCCGGATCCTGGCGGTGGCCTACCCTGAGTTGGATGGGCGCTTGAGGGCATCACAGCAGACACAAGGAGGTGATTACACTCTCATTCTGGGTGGGGGAGGAGGGCTGTGGGTTTCCCTAGGCCAGGGCGAGTTCCGTAGGCTAGGCCCCTCCGTAATGCAGGCCATGTGGCACTCCACCCCACCTCTGTAGAGTGCCAAGTACAGGTATACATGCCCCTGTGTCATCTATGTGTGCAGATTTCCACCATAGCCATGTAGGCCATATCCCAAGACTTGCATCTGTAGAGCCCAACAGCACGTTGTAGTGCAGGGGGCTGCTGTGTCTGTATTGTCCGCCAACGGTAGTGGTAAGCAATGCACTCAACATGTCTTTCTTCTGTCGTACCCCCCTCCCTTTTTGTGCTCTCCCTGTTCTTTTGTACATCAGCATCATCAGGCGGAGGTACAGTGGCACCGGAGCACGAGGGGGCTGCATCCCACATGGCCATGGAGGGCCACACCACGGACTCAGAATACACCAGTGGGACGGAGGGCGAGGGGAGCTTCACGGCAGTCACCGGATCAGCAACCAGCGACACGGACTCATCCTCTGATGAGAGCTCACTTGTGGTGGTGGCAACATCTGTGCCCCCCACTTCTACAGGTACAGCCAGCCCCCCCCCACCAGCACCGCCCTCCCAGCAGCCCCTCAGCCTTTGCCCCGTGCCCGCTCACCCAGGAGGGTGGGCATCACCTTCGCCCCAGGCACCTCAGCCCCTGCCCCTGTCACCTCTGCTGCCCTCAGTGAGGAGGCCATTGACCTCCTCAGGTCACTCACTGTTGGGCAGTCTACCATTGTGAATGCCATCCAGGGTGTAGAAAGGGAGTTCCAACACACTAATGCATTCCTGGAGGGCATTCATTCTGGTCAGGCTGCCCATCATCGAACCCTGCAATCTCTGGCCTCAGCACTGATGGCAGCCATTGTCCCTGTGTCTAGCCTCCCCCTCCAACTTCCTCCACGCAGACCCAATCCCCTGTATCTCTGCCTATCCCAAGCACACCATCAGACCAGCCTGCACACACGTCAACACACAAGGGAAGCTCAGGCAAACATAGGCACCACACATCCCACAGGCACTCACACAAGCATCACAGACATACAGACACAGCAACATCCAGTGCCTCCACTGTGTCCCCCTCCTCGTCGTTTCCCTCCTCCCTCCCAGTGTCATCAACACTCTCACCTGCATGCACCACCACTACAGCCACTAGGACTCGCAACAGCACACCAACCACCACACCCCGCTCACCTGCACTCACCACCCCCACTACCATTTACACGTCCCCTGTGTCGTCTCCCAGTGTGTCTGTGACGCCCCCTCCCAAAGTACACAAACATGGGCACACACACACCCAACATCCATCCACCTCACGACAGCCTCCAGAACATGCACCTGCACCCAAATCATCAAAAGTTACACCTCCTACAACCACCTCCTCTTCCTCCATTCCCAGACCCCCTCCAGCTACCCGTCCCAGTGTTCATCAGAAACTTTTCCTGAGCAACGTTGACCTCTTCCCCCCCCCCTCCAATTCATAGGTCCCGTACTAGCACCTCAGCCAAAAAATCTCTGGTACCAGTGGTGCCTGTTAGAGGTATGTGGAGTGCACCGGGCACCAGGGCAGCCAGTGTGACACGGAGCCAAAGCACAGCCAGTCCCCCCCCTTTGAAGCACCAGAAGTTGGACAGTGCCCGACGGAATAGGGGGAAGACTCCAGCCGGCAAAGCCGCTCACAAGGGTCCCGGGGGGAGTGTCGACTCACCTGTGACTCCTCCCAAGGTGGGGAAGGGGCAAAAGAAAGCGCCAAAGTCTGAGAAGAGCAGCACGGCGGAGAAGGCCGCCATCATCCCCGCTGCCCAGGAGGCCTCCGCCAGCCCGATCATCACTGGTCAGGAGACCACCGCCAGAGTCAGTGCCCAGGAGGGCAGTCCCATTGTCACTGGTCAGGAGACCACCGCCAGAGTCAGTGCCCAGGAGGGCAGTCCCATCGTCACTGGTCAGGAGACCACCACCAGACTCAGTGCCCAGGAGGGCCCCGGCAGTCACAGCCCTGCTGGGCAATGAGGGACCGCCATGGCAAACACCGCTGAACAAGTCAGAGACAGCAAAGTCAAGCACCGCTGAACAGGGCAAAGACCGCCATGGCAAGCACCGCTGAACAGGGAAAGCACCGCTGAACAGGGCAAAGACTGCCATGGCAAGCACCGCTGAACAGGTCAGAAACTGCAAAGTCAAGCACGGCTGAACAGGGCAAAGACCGCCATGGCAAGCACCGCTGAACAGGGCAAGCACCGCTGAACAGGTCAGAAACTGCAAAGTCAAGCACCGCTGAACAGGGCAAAGACCGCCATGGCAAGCACCACTGAACAGGTCAGAGACAGCAAAGTCAAGCTCCGCTGAACAGGGCAAAGACCGCCATGGCAAGCACCGCTGAACAGGTCAGAGACAGCAAAGTCAAGCTCCGCTGAACAGGGCAAAGACCGCCATGGCAAGCACCGCTGAACAGGGCAAGCACCGCTGAACAGGGCAAAGACCTCCATGGCAAGCACCGCTGAACAGGTCAGAAACTGCAAAGTCAAGCACCGCTGAACAGGGCAAAGACCGCCATGGCAAGCACCGCTGAACAGGTCAGAGACAGCAAAGTCAAGCACCGCTGAACAGGGCAAAGACCGCCATGGCAAGCACCGCTGAACAGGGCAAGCACCGCCAACTCAAGCACCAGTAGCCCATGTGCAGCAGGGGCAGTGACGGAACTGGGACCGTCACGGGGAGAGTGATGCACTCTGGGCACCAGTCCCCCTCCAGAACCAGTGGAGAACAGCATCCACTACCTCAGTCCTTAACAGGATGAAGCACTCTGGGCACCTGTCCCCCTCCAGAACCAGTGGAGAACAGCATCCACTACCTCAGTCCTTAACAGGATGGAGCATTCTGGGCACCTGTCCCCCGCCAGAACCAGTGGAGAACAGCATCCACTACCTCAGTCCTTAACAGGATGAAGCACTCTGGGCACCTGTCCCCCGCAAGAACCAGTGGAGAGATCCATCCACTACCTCTGTCCTTAGCAGGATGAAGCACTCTGGGCACCTGTCCCCCTCCAGAACCAGTGGAGAACAGCATCCACTACCTCAGTCCTTAACAGGATGGAGCATTCTGGGCACCTGTCCCCCGCCAGAACCAGTGGAGAACAGCATCCACTACCTCAGTCCTTAACAGGATGAAGCACTCTGGGCACCTGTCCCCCGCAAGAACCAGTGGAGAGATCCATCCACTACCTCTGTCCTTAGCAGGATGAAGCACTCTGGGCACCTGTCCCCCTCCAGAACCAGTGGAGACTGTCATCCACTTGAGAGACTGTGGCTTTGCACTCCCCAGGATAAAGCAGTGGGAAAACCACCCACTATAGAGACTTGTGAGACTGTGGCTTTGCACTCCCCAGGATAAAGCAGTGGGAAAACCACCCACTATAGAGACTTGTGAGACTGTGGCTTTGCACTCCCCAGGATAAAGCAGTGGGCAAACCACCCACTATAGAGACTTGTGAGATTGTGGCTTTGCACTCCCCAGGATACAGCAGTGGGAAAACCACCCACTATAGAGATTTGTGAGACTGTGGCTTTGCACTCCCCAGGATACAGCAGTGGGCAAACCACCCACTGTAGAGACTTGTGAGACTGTGGCTTTGCACTCCCCAGGATGGTCCAGTGGGCAACCCACCCACTGTAGAGACTTGAGAGACTGTGGCTTTGCACTCCCTGGGATACATCAATGGGCATTGAGCCCCCTCGTGGATCTGGCGTGGTGCTGTCATCCGGCTGAGGTGCCCCCCCCTTCCCTTCCCCCTGAGGTGCCTGTTGTATTTCAATCTGATGCCCCAGCAGTGTTCTTTCCGTTTTACTCAGGTATCGTGTGTGGGCCTCGCCCATGCATTTTGGGGCTAGTGGTCCACGGACATTGAATGGTGCATACCTGCACTACTAATCGTGATGTATATTTTGTTGAATGTGTATATATATCTGTATATATTAGCTTACTGTATTTTTATACATTACAATGGTTGCACTCATTTCCTTTTGTCTTTGCATTCTTCCGTGGGGGTTGGGGGTTGTTACTGTGATGTTTGGATATGCATTGGTGTGTGTGTTGTAGTGGGTGAGGGTCGGGTGGGGGTGGGGGTGTTGCGTGTGTGTGTCCGTGACTTTTGCCTCCCCTATGTCGTAGGTGCAGTACTCACCGTTGTCTTCGGTGCCGGCGTTGATGATGATCGTACAGGAGCAGGAAGACTATCGCAGGGAGTATTTGGAGTTCCGGCTCCATGGTGCCCTCCTTCCTCGTGGAGTGTTAGAGGTGAGCGTTTTCCCATTGAAATGGCTGTTTCCGCCGTGTTTTTATCCACGGTGAATCCGCCCCGGAAAAGGTGGCGGATTGGAAGGTTGTGATACTGTGGGCGGTACTTTGTCTCCCGCCTGTCTGTTGGCGGTGACTGCCGCGCTGCTTGTCTGTACCGCCGTGGCGGTCGGAGTGTTATTGGGGCTGTCTTTGTTGGCGGTTTCCGCCACGGTCATAATTCCCTTTTTTTTCCGCCGGCATGTTTGCAGTCTTACCGCCGCTTTAACACCGTCCGCCAGGGTTGTAATGACCACCTTAGTCTCTTTTTTGGAGATTTTCTTTACCGGGACGAACCTGCAAATCAGGCCTGGTCGGGGTTGAGGCAAGCCGGCTAGAGTTGCTGCGGCGGGTCGGTCCCTCTATGGAGCTTTTTATCAAAAGTTTTCAAAACTTCTCCAAACTTCTGGGGCTTCTCCCAGATGTTCTTTTAAGGTTCTTTTGGGGTCCACAGCTCTCCCCAAGGGTCCAGAAGCTCTGAAATGATCCTTGTGGGGGTGCAGACTACAACTCCCAGAATGCACCTGGCGCAAACTCCTTTTTGGCCACTGGGCAGTGGCCAGCTGGTTGATTTCTTCAGGAGTTGGTGCATGGGTCTCTGGTTAGCAGTTTTTCACCTGTTGCAAACAGGGAGTCCCTCCTTTAACCAGTTGAAGCCAGGCAAAGTCCTTCTTGTGGTGAAGCCCAAATGTGCAGCTGGTGCAGTCCTTCTGAGTGCAGGTTCCAGGTGCAGGCCAGGGATCCAACAGGGCAGTCCTTCTTCTCATTTGGTTCTTCCTTGTTGGAATCTGATGGGGATCTGAGGTGTGGGTGCAGGTGTGCCGGTTTTATCCTTGCTCCTGGGTGAAAAACAGGGGGGTCCTGATTCTCCAATCAGGTGCAGGGTCCTTCCCCCTGTGATGACCACTTCCTGGGAAGTGTGGCAAAAATCAATCCCAGGAGGCAACATTCTTCAAAAATCCATCTTGGCTGAATCTGATTTTTGGAGGTTACATATGGCTGAGCCCACCCACTGGTGTGGCTAAAAATTATAAACACACTCCTCTCCTGCCCTCTCCTAATCTAATCAAGGGGGCCCCTAGTTGTCTGGGGTTGCAGGATGTGGGGTGTTGCTGGGTTGTTCCAAATGTCCTTCTGTGCCTTTGAAGACCAGTTTGGCAGCCCTCCCCCTTCCTGCCTCACCATCTGCTGATCGGAAATTCCCTCCCACAGGCACATCTCTTTGTGTGGAGCCAGGCCACTTCACACCTCATCAATGCAGCCTGGCCAGGCTGCCAGAGGCTGGCCAATTAAAGCACAGCAGCAAAAACAATGCAGGGCTCAAATTGGCAACTTTTCAGGTAAAGTTTAAAACTCTTTACCTGAACAAGTTATATTAAATCCCACAACTGGAAGTTGTGGGATTTATTATAACAATTAAGTTGATACCAAACTCTTGGTATCCATTACTTAAGGGGACTTTAAAAATTAAAATAAAGTCTCCCCATTCTAGCCTATGACGCCCATTCACTAAAATGAGGGAAAAACGAATTTGGCTTATAAACTACTTTTATAAGGTCCCTGCTTATAGTTACATGGCACCCCGCCCTAGGGGCACATAGGGCACACCTTAGGGGTGAATTATATGTAAGAATAAGGCAGTTTAAGACTTTGGAACTACTTTTAATTCCAAAGTCGAATTTGCATATAACTTTAATTTAAAAGCAGCCAGCAAGGCAGTCCTGCCTTTAAAATGACACTGGGCACCCCAGCAGTGCACCTATGGGTGCACTACCTATGCTGTGGTCCCTAAACGTACATGCCCTACCATATACTAGGGACTTATAGGTAGGTTAACTTAGCCAATTATAATTAGCCTCATTTGCATATCCACTTTACACAGAGCACTGGCCCTGGGACTGGTAAGCAGTACCCAGGGCACAGCCAAGAGTCAGTAACCACCAATTCCTGTCCAAAAAGTGTGGGGGTGACCACGGCAAAAAGGAGGACTTTCCTACACTCATACATTAGTTATCATTGGCTCCTTAACTAAACAGCCTTCAAGATCTCAATGTCCCAAGTGACCACTTGGTATGGAGATTCAGTATGTGAGACAGGTCCAGGACCCATAGCTGTCACCCTACATAGTGACGCTGCACCATAGCATGAATTCCTTTAAAATGGAGGATTTTCTCCAAATGCTTACTTTCTGTGGCATTTTTTGGACTGGTTCATGGTCATATCTAAAAAAGAGAGGCTTAGAATCAATTTTTGAGTTTCCATCTCACAATGCCGCTTCAGCTTTCCAAATAGCCATCAGATTGTTACTACCAAAAGTGAAATCAAGTTATCAATATCATTTCCTCTGTTCTAACCACCTGAGCACAGAACGTATGGACCCAAAATATACTCTGTAAGATGCCTTAATACAAGAGTCAGCCTGATACACAAATAATAAATTGAAAACAGTATGGTGGTCAGTCTTTACTTTTCCACCCATCATACCTGTCATAACAAATTCACTCTTTTACACAGGGGATTGCAAGATCTGGATACTCAAAATGTTATATCAAGATAGACAAACATTGTTCAGTTTCCAGTCTGCCACTGTTGATTTGGAAAGCATGCTTTGGGGTATAATTAAGGCCTGTAGCAAAATGAGTAGCTTTTGTCAATATTATGAGCACTTTCCACATACAGATAATTATTATTGCCTTATCAGTAAAAACAAAGACATGATTTGATTGTACCTGACTCTTTTAAAATATAGTTGAACTGCTGCCAGACTCTTAGGAACATTATTCAAAAATAAATTTAAAATGGTTGGTGCCAGAAATGAGCAGTGGTGAAGTAACTGATCAATATTACCAGGTCATTAAAACATGACACATTGCCCACATTTAACACCTGCACAGTTAACTTAGTGAAGGACAACTTCAAACCATAAACACTATTTCCAACATTAAATCGTAAGTCCCATAAGAGAGTCCTTTTGATAAAAGCAGCAGATCTCAAAGAGGTCTCAAGCACACACAACCTGTCCTCACCTTAACAAACTTTGGGCCAGATTTAGAACTTGGTGGAAGGGAATACTCGATCATAAACATGACGGATTTTCCATCCTCTATACTATGATCCCATTTCATCCTATGGGGAGCAAAATACAGTGGATGGGATATATGTCTCAGTATTTCACCTGCCAACTTCTAAATCAGGCCCTTTGTTTGGAACATGAGTATCCTGCAAGCCTGTTCAAAGATCATGCATCCTTCAGAAAGTCCTGCTTGCATTGCTAAAATTACATCATTATGTACAAGCACCCTTAAATACTAAGGGTCAGAATTTTCCCAAAAATATTTGTCACAATATCTATAAAAGCAATTGGTCTAAACTCAGAAATTCTGAAATTCAGAATTCAGTATGACCCTCAAAAGTAACTAGTCTATTATTCTTCATAGGTTAGAAATACTGTATTAAGGATAGAAACAGAAGGATACAGAACCTTCTCGAATTTCATAAGGAAATAATGACATATCTCTTTTCCTTGGCATTGTTTTACTGTTCTGGGTCAGATTTTACTGCAACTGGGTCAAAATTCTCCAATCACCAGGTCCCGTTTGTCATCCCAAAGCTTCACCCTTCTTAATTTTGCTAAATTCATTTTTGCTGCCTTAGGAATCTGTGCACTTTGCTACTGCTAACTAGTGATCAGGTGCATGCGCTCACTCCATAAACCATTGTAAAATTGTCTTAAACCTGAATAGCATATTTAATTTACATGTAAGAGACTGATAAAGTGGTATACTAAACACCCAGAGCCTGTAACTTAAATGCTACTAGTGGGCCCGCAGAACTGAATTTACCACCCACTTACATAGCCCCTTAAACATGTCACAGGTCTGCCATTGCAGCTTGTATGACGTTTTGAACTTGGAAATTGACTTGGCAATGTAACCAGTTTGACAAAACTAAAAATCCCTTTTTAATAAATATAAGTCACCCATGGCCCTAGATTGCATGTCCATGTAAGGCATTCTACACATGTTTTGTGAGAAGTAGACCTGGACGGAGTTCGGTTTAGCGGAATTCCACGGAGTTAAAAAAAAAACTCTGTGTAATTCCACAAAGCCGGAGTTCTGTGCCTCGCGGAGTCCTCCTGAATGCACCCATCTCGGAAGTGCAAAGCAGGGTCAGGCCTGGTCACTCAGCACACACAAGCGACCTGAAATGACACCTTTCTTTCGGTGTCTATGGCCCTGGCCTGAATTCAAGCCAGGGTCATAGGCAGCGAAAGGTACCAGGCCTCATTATCCAGAATGAGACTACTGGATTTGGGTGGCAGAATCACTTGCGCTGTGGGGGACTGAGTCTGAACCCACTACAGGTGACACCTGTAGGCCTAATCCGGGTTTTGCTCCAGTTAACTAGCAGTGCCTCATCTCCACCCAAGAGCAGGGATGATTGGGCAGCCGAGCGCATGACACAATTGACTCCTCAGGGAAATCGTGGTCACTCAGATCGCCTCCGTTTCTCCCAATTACTCATTCCAAAAAAATCAGAGGCAGTATCTATTTCAATAAGGTTTTAATGAAGCAACTGCATCTTAGATAACAGAGCATGTACTGAAATAACTAGGAGGATGAAGCATGACAGGATTAAAATTGCGACAAGGAGAGCAAATCATAAAAATAACGCTACCATGTCGTCACTAGGATCATTAAAATAATTCCTACCTAGGCTATGTTAGAGCACAGCATGTTAAGCTCTAGTTCTGCCCTTCAGGTTCCTTCCAGGAGCACAGAGGCACTGTAGGTGTACCGGCAGATGTGGGACTAAGCACAAACTACATGGACCACCCAAGCCTGTTGTTCTCCTCGATGGGGCCCATCTGTTAGTATATGGAGGGTTCCCACTAAGTAGTGATCCCCTAATATGGGCTGTATTTCATTTTAGGATTAGGTAGGTGTCATGGTCCTGATGAATCGCACTTGATCTATTTGGACTAATTAGCGAGAAACATGTTGACCGACGTCTAGTAGTAGCACAGGGGATCTTGTGTCTACTCCCACTAAAACTCTAATTTGGGTATTTCAGTGGTATGTCCTTACAATAGTTATTGAGGAGTTTAAACATTGCTTTATTTTCTCCCCCCTTTTTGTTTTTAATCATGGCAGAGATGAGGTATTCTAATAAACTAGGTTTCACCTCTAGTCATTTTTAACAGTTTTTTCATACCAATCCTAGTTTTGCTACTTTCATGGACCGGCTTCCTCTTATAAAAGCTCTCCGGCAAAGAGCCCCTTCGTGGGGCCCGTCCGGCATTGCAGCGCCGGCCTGACGAGGAGCTGAGCCCTATGATGAAGCATGTCACTGCAAGGTGAGTGAGGGTTCTTGCTCTAAATATTTTACATTTTTTGGTTACCTGTTCTACAGAGATACATTCTACATGGAACTGTGTGCAGCCTTTTTTGATTAAGATATTGTTGGGAACTATACACACAGGACCAGGAAAAAGAGTTATTTTTCTGAAATTTCCACCTTTTACTAGCCCCCCTCTTTTTGTTGTCCGATCCCCTGGGAATACATCATCCCTCATACCTGAGCAAGAGGCCTATAGTCTACATAAGCAGCTGTAGTGAAACACTGAGCAATCAGCATCAAGTCTTGGTCATCTGGCTGGAATCTCAGGCCGGCGCACAACAGGCCTTAAACAGCAGTTTTCACTGCATACAGCCCTGGCCTGAATTCAGGCCAGGGCTGTAGGCAGCAAAAGCTGCAGTTTCAGTCCTTGTTTGTGCACCAATGTGCAGAAACAATGACAAAAAAAGAGAAGAGGACTTACCTGGGGCTTCCCCGGGGTCCTCCTCTCCGACGAGTCCTCCTCTCAGCGCGGCTGTCTCCCTCCTCTGTTCCAGTGCATGTTGCAGCCCACTTATGGGCTACACAGCACCAGTGCAGACTCTCTGTGCTGGTCCTGTGCAGCCAACACTGGGCTGCAGCATGCCCCGGGTGAGCTTCACTGGCAGGGCTAGCAATGTTTTTTGGACAACTCAGTGCTCCAGTTGGGGTGCAGAGTTCCAAAAACTATGTTAGCTCCGCCAAAGGGTGGGAGCTTCCAAAAGACCCTTACTTTTAACACATTTCGAAGCAACAAAATGCCCACTTGATATTTTGATCGAAGAATCCATACCCAAAATATAGTAATAAATTTTTGGTTATATTTTGCTATTAGAAAAAAACAGTAGTGGGAGGCCTATGTGGTGACTAAGTTATTTAATTATTTTTTCTAGCCGCACCGACCACTAGTGCCAGGTCCAGCAGGGGGAGCACCTGCGCCAACGCAGCTGCAGGAGCGGATATGGGAGGGCCACTGCGGCGGCAGTGGCGGGCAGTGGTAAGTCCTATTACTTCATTATTGACAATTAGTAATATAGGCCCTCATTACAACCCTGGCAGTAAGTCCCGCTTTCCGTCGTGCTGAAGACCGCCAACATACCATTGCGGCGGAGGATTTCCACTACAGGTATTATGACCCACATCTCAGAATCCGCCACAAATCAGACACCCACACAAGTCCGCCACACCAAAGGTCAGTGATAAATTGGCGATACCAAAGCCCACACCATCACGACAACAAGAATGCGCCCACACTATCACGACCCACGAATCAACGCAGCGGTCTTTCAACCGCGGTAGTCCAATGGTGGTACACACCGCCGCGCTCAAAATACACACACACTTACAAAACACAACCACATTGGACAATTCGAAATACACACACCTGATACACATACACACACCCACACACTCACAACACTATAAAACACACACCCACATTACCCAAAAACCCTTACAACCTAAAAGTTTGAAGAAGGCCAGAGAGAGAGATTAGCAAACACAACACCAGCATCCACAGACACACAACACCATCACTTATACAACATCCACACACCTCAAACAACACACACCAACACATCTCCCCACACATCGCAACAGACAGCACCTCATACATCACCCACACCACATCATGGCACCTCAAAGACACCCCAGGTTTTCTGAGGAGGAGCTCAGTTTCATGGTGGAGGAAATCATCCGGGTAGAGCCACAGCTATTCGGATCACAGGTGCGGCACACCTCCATTGTGAGGAAGATGGAGCTATGGCGGAGAATCGTCGACAGGGTCAACGCAGTGGGACAGCATCCAAGAACACGGGATGACATCAGGAAGAGTAGGAACGACATACGGGGGAAGGTGCGTTCCGTGGTATTCAGACACCACATTGCTGTACAGAGGACTGGCGGTGGACCCCCACCTCCTCCCCCACAACTAACAACATGGGAGGAGCAAGTCCTGGCAATACTGCATCCTGAGGGCCATGCAGGAGTAGCAGGAGGACTGGACTCTGGTAAGTCATATCTTAACTACTTTATCCCCCCACCCCACCTACATGCCATCACATACCCCCACCCTTACCCTCACTCCCATCACACCATCATCTCACATATGTCCCACTATCACAACCCACACATCTCAATACCAAGGCCCTGCATGCAACACTTATGCATGGACCACCGTCACCAAAGCATGTCCAGTACAGATACCCACACAGACCCCATACCAACTATCACAAAAGGGAAAACACAATGATCCAAGCACAGGAGCAGAGGTTGCCTCACCCAATGCACAAGATGGCACACACAGATACTAAAACTATGCATTTACACCCCAACAGGACCCATACCCAACATCACGTGACAGGCGGTGCCAAACATATCCAGTCCCCCCACATAAGAGGCCCAAAGTGATGACAGCAGCTCTGCACGCCTGGATCAAGATGACCAGCCCGGCCCATCAGGGACCTCGGAACAGTCGGTAGCCCTGACACAGTCCCAAACCACCACTGAACCTCCCCCCTCAGGAAACACCACCACAGCACCCAACCTGCGGGCCCATCCCTCTGTCCCCAGGACACGTCAATCAGCAGTGTGTCCACCACTACAGGGAATCCAGGCAAACCCACCAACCCAAGAAAATCAGGGACCTGGGGTCAGTGACAGAGGCGACAGGGGGATGACAGGCCCAGGGAACCGACACTCAACGAGGCACTCTCCAACATCATGGGCGCATACCACCATTCCCAGGAGACCATGGGAACTGTACTGGCCAAGTTTCAGGAGACCCAGCGGCTGAAGGAGGAACACTACCTGGGGTTCAGGGAGGACTTGAAGTCCATTAACACCACCCTGGTCACCATTGCAGGGGTGCTGGCAGACCTTGTCAACACCATGAGGGACACAGTGGCACACCAACAGGCCCCTGACACTAGCCTGGACGAAGAACAGCCCTCCACCTCCGCTGGCGCTAGTGGACAGGGGGCACCACCACAGGACCAACAGGCCACCAGCACCCCACCCCCTGCAGAAGGAGACCCACCCTGCAAATGGTCCCTGAGATCCAGGAACAAGACAGAGAACATTGTCAAGACCCCCACCAGGAAATAAGACCCTCCTGAATGTCACCCTTCTGTTCCACTTTGTCACCCTGTCCACCTTAAACTGCCATAGCTCCACTTCCTATGCCCCATTGGACAATACACCTGAGAGACCAAGAGACTGGACTCTACATGGACATTCCTCCACCATCACCCCAACCCATTTCACACCCCCTCCACTTATTTGCTCAGAAATAAACACCCTTGAATCACCCAAAAATCTGGAGTCAGTCTGTGCTTTCACAAATGTGTAATTGCAAAATCTCTGGAATATAGCAATGTCAATGTACTTGTTCACATACCAATGCTACACAGCCGTAGGCCAGGAGTAAACATAGCAGAGGGCACAATTTGGACCCAGATCTGTGAAATGGAAAGCCAAAGTGACAAGTCAGGGTCCATACACAGAGGTAAAAAGGCAGACTTATGCGCTAGGCCCTACAATAGTATGAGATGTGGGAAGCAGTTCCATCTTCTTACCTGTGTCTCACTGGAAGTATTGCATGATGATGTTGTTTCGGTTGTCTACATCTTCTTCTTCTGCCTTCTCTTTTTCACTGTCCACAGGCTCCACAGCTGCCACAAGACCAGCATCAGGCCCACCCTCCTTCAGAAAAGGCACCTGGTGTCGCAAAGCCAGGTTGTGCAACATACAGCAGGCCACGATGATCTGGCACACCTTCTTCGGTGAGTAGTATAGGGACCCACCTGTCAGATGGAGGCACCGGAATCTGGCCTTCAGGAGGCCGAAGGTGCGCTCGATTATCCTCCTAGTTCGCCCATGTGCCTCATTGTAGTGTTCCTCTGCCCTTGTCCTGGGATTCCTCACTGGGGTCAGTAGCCATGACAGGTTGGGGTAACCAGAGTCACCTGCAAATATTGAGGGACAACTGCTAGACATCCTCCAAACATTAGGGAATCTCCCATACCGAGACAGCAAATGAAACTGTGTGGTGACTTTAGGCTCACCTATTAGCCACACACGGTGCCTCTGGAGTTGCCCCATCACATAAGGGATGCTGCCATTCCTCAAAATGTAAGCGTCATGCACTGAGCCAGGATACTTGGGATTCACATGGGAGATGTACTGGTCTGCCAAACACACCATCTGCACATTCATTGAATGGTAGCTTTTGCAGTTTCTGTACACCTGTTCATTCCTGCGGGGGAGACAAATGCCACATGTGTACCATCAATGGCATCAATGATGTTGGGGATATGTCCCAGGGCGTAGAAGTCACCTTTCACTGTGGACAAATCCTCCACTTGGGGGAAAATGATGTAGCTGTGTATGTGTTTCAGCAGGGCAGACAACACTCTAGACAACACGTTAGAGAACATTGGCTGGGACATCCCTGATGCCATGGCTACTGTTGTTTGAAAAGACCCACGGGCCAGGAAATGGAGTACAGACAGGACCTGCACTAGAGGGGGTATTCCTGTGGGATGGCTGATAGCTGACATCAGGTCAGGCTCCAACTGGGCACACAGTTCCTGGATTGTTGCACGATCAAGTCTGTAAGTGATAATTATGTGTCTGTCTTCCATTGTCGACAGGTCCACCAGGGGTCTGTACACCGGAGGATGCCACCATCTCATCACCTGCCCCAGCGGATGTGGCCTATGTTGGAGAACGGTGAGCAGAGGGTCATACAACACTTAGGTATCACAATGCTGTTTTGCAAAAAGGTTACATTTCCTCTATATGCTTTTGTCTGTCCGTATTCCTGGCCTAAATAGGTGTGACGCAGTTGTTTGGCCTGCCATGTGGCCCCCTGAAATGGCAGCTACCTGACCTATAAGGTGGGACAAGGAGAAATGAGGTAACTGCGCTGGCGTTGTACACCGTCACGGTAGGCGGTCGAAGACTGCTGCACAATTCAGCATTGGTTAACATTGGGCCCTATGGGTTCCAGGAGTCAATGACGATGTACGCTGGCGGTGACGGTACGCACCGCCATGGACGTGGTCGCCATTTTCTATGTGTTCCCTCACTTAATACCTGACCTTCAACAGGAGAGGACCTACACTGCAAGTGCTGTTGTGACCTGTGTCTGGAAGTGACAATGGCTACAGTGTCTGGGGAAAGGGCCCCTGCCTTCACTTCGGAGGAGTTGGAGAAACTAGTGGATGGGGTCCTCCCCCGGTACACGTAACTGTACGGGCCTCTAGACAAACAGGTGAGTACACTGTGAGCATGGTGGATGGCACATGATTGTATGGAGTGTTGTGGATGGAAGAGGGAGAGGGGGACAGGCCAGCATGGGAGGATAGTGTGTGTGTATGTAGGTCTGGGCCAGGGTGGGAGGTTTTTAGGCAATGTGTGAGAAGAACTGTACGGGAGAGTAACATCCATTATAACTTCACTTTTCCTCTAGGTCAGAGCCCACCAGAAGAAGGGTGTTTGACGTGCCATCGCCAAGGGAGAGCGGACCCTGGGGGTCTACCATAGACGGAGCACCCACTGCCGGAAAAGATGGGAAGACCTGCACCGCTGGAGCAAGAAGAAGACGGAGGCCCAGCTGGGGATGGCCTCCCAAATTGGAAGGGGTGCCCGTCGCACCATGACCTCCTGATGTACCGGATCCTGGCGGTGGCATATCCAGAGTTGGATGGGCACTTGAGGGCATCACAGCAGCCACAAGGGGGTGAGTACACTGTCATTTAGCTGACTCTTCGTGCTTGATGAGGTGTCTGGGTGGGTGTGGTGGCCTATGGGTTCCCCTAGGCCAGGGCAGACGCGCAAAGGTAGATCCATTGTTTTGCAGCCTCATTCCCACTCCAACCCCAAAGGTGGTATTTGTCCTCTACTCCTAGTCAGGCTCTCATGGGTTCCAGCTGTGCATGAAATGGGTCTAGACAGAGTCCCCCTTGGGCATGTGCTTTTCCCCTGAACTATTAATGCATGGCTCAGTGCATTTGGCTGCTCCCTGTGTGGTGTGTCCGCCAACAGTAGTGGTGTTGCATGCACTGATCATGTGTCTCTTCTGTCTTCCCCACCCCTTTTTGTTTTGTCACCCTGTTCTTGCGTGCATTAGCATCATCTGGAGGAGGAGCAGTGGCATTGGAGCAGGAGGGAGCTGCATCCCACATGGTCCTGGAGGGTGAAGTAAAGGAGTCTTAAGGCACCAGTGGGATGGAGGGCGAGGGGAGCTCCACGACAGGGAGAGAAGCATACACCAGTGACAGCAACTCCTCCTCTGATGGGAGCTCCCTTGAGTTGGCGGGCACCTCTGTGCCCACCGCATCAACAGGTACAGCCACCACCCCCCTACAGCACCGCCCTCCCAACAGTCCCTCAGCGTGTTTCCCGTGCCCGCTCACCCAGGAGGGTGTTCATCTCCTTCGCCCCAGGCACCTCAGGCCCTGACCCAGTTAGACTTGCTTTCCTCAGTGAGGAGGCTATTGACCTCCTGAGATCCCTAACTGTTAGGCAATCTACCATTTTGAATGCCATCCAGGATGTTGAGAGGCATTTGCAGCAAACAAATGCATACCTGGAGGGTGTTAATTCTGGCCAGGCAGCCCAACAGAGAGCATTTCAGCCTCTGGCCTCAGCACTGATGGCAGCCATTGTCCCTGTGTCCAGCCTCCCCCTCCAACTTCCTTCACCCAGACCCAATCCCCTGTACCTCAGCCTATCCCAAGCACACCATCAGACCAGCATGCACACTCATCAACACACAAGAGTGGACATGGCAAACATAAGCACCACACATACCACAGGGACTCACACAAGCACCATCCCCATGCAGACACACCAACATCCACTGCCTCCACTGTGTCCCCCTCCTCCACGTCCTCCTCCTCCCTCCCTGTCTTGTCTCCAATCACACCTGCATGCACTACATCCTCAGCCACTACCTCCATTGCCAGCACCCCCATCACCACACACCGCTCATGTGCACTCACCACCCCACTACCATTTGGATATCCCTTGTGTCCTCTCCCAGTGTGTCTGTGAGCCCTCCCCCCAAACTACACAAACGCAGACACACACCCACCCAACAGCCATCCACCACACAACAGGCTCCGGCCCATGCACCTTCACCCAAATTCAGCAAACGTACACCTCCTACAACCACTACCTCTTCCTCCACTCCCAAACCCCCTCCATCTTCTCGTCCCAGTGTGTCAAAGAAACTTTTCCTGGCTAACATTGACCTCTTCCCTACACCCCCTGTCCTACCCCTAGTGCCAGGCTGTCCAGGTCCCACCCCAGCACCTCAGACACCAAATCCTCAAGCATAGTGGTCCCAGCAACTCCGGTCTCATCGCGGGCGCCACCCATCAGGGCTGCCAGTGTGCCACCTAGCGAGACCAAGGAGCAGGCCATTCCGCCACCTGCCAAGGTGAAGAAGTTGCCCACATGCCGGAGGGAGAAGCCGCACCTACCTGCAAGCAAGGGCTACTCCAAACCAAAAGGGGACAGTGGCAAGACAACAGCAGCAACATCAAACGTGGGGAAGGGACACACGCCGAAGAGCAGGTTAGGACAGGGCACAGTGGCTCCGGCTGAGGGACCAGAGTCACCCTTTCTGTCAACCACAACATCAACCTGTGCGGTGGTGGACACCGCCACCTCCACTGCCACCTGCACTGCCACCAGCACCGCCACCAGCACCTCCACCTGCACGTCTGCTGCCTCAGCAACAGTCCCCAGCATCATCCCCAGTGGGCAGCTGTCCGAGGCTGCAGGAGACATCCTGCTGTGTCCCTCAACAGGTGCAGACACATGCACCACCGCCAGCACCTCTGACACAGACCCCGTCGCAACCACTACCACCAGCTCCGCTACGTGCTCAGACAGTGCCACCCAGCTAACATGGCAATCATCCCCAGTGGGCAGCCATCCGAGGCTGCAGGAGACGTCCTGGACCCTGCCCAGCGTCCATGAGGCATGACTCCCAGCACTGTTTGTACCTGCAGGTGGCAGGGGAAGTCACAGCAGGGTGGAGTGTGTCTCTGCCTCCATGGCGTGTCATGCTACCTGTTCCCAGGCAATCTCGTGGCCACACACCCAGGTGAGGGAATTGGACCTGCCACACTGCATGTGAAGCACTCTGGGCACAAAGCCCCCTCCAGAACCAGTGGAGAGATATATCCACTACATCAGTCCTTGGCAGGATGAAGCACTCTGGGCACAAAGCCCCCTCCAGACCCAGTGGAGAAAAGCATCCACTACCCCAGTCCATGGCAGGATGAAGCACTCTGGGCACAATGCCCCCTCCAGAACCAGTGGAGACTAACATCCACTTGAGAGACTGTGGCTTTGCACTCCCCAGGATACAGCAGTGGGCAAACCACCCACTGGAAAGACTTGAGAGACTGTGGCTTTGCACTCCCCAGGATACAGCAGTGGGCAAACCACCTACTGGAAAGACTTGAGAGACTGTGGCTTTGCACTCCCCAGGATACAGCAGTGGGCAAACCACCTACTGGAAAGACTTGAGTGACTGTGGCTTTGCACTCCCTAGGATACAGCAGTGGGCAAACCACCCACTGGAAAGACTTGAGAGACTGTGGCTTTTCACTCCCCAGGACCAATCAGTGGGAATGGAGCCCCCTCGTGGAGCAGTGGTGTCGTCCGTTCATCCGGCTGAGGTGCCCCCCCTTCCCCTGAGGTGCCTGTTTATTTTCTATCTGATGCCCCTGCAGTGTTCTCTCCGTTTCAAGTGAGCTATCTTGTGTGGGCTTTGCCCATGCATTTTGGGACACTGATCCACGGACAATGATTTGATTAATATCCGGACTTGTGTAGTTGGTGTACATATTTGCATATACTGATTTTTTAAATTGCCCTATCTGATTTTTATTGATTACACTCGTTACAATCATTCCCTTTGTCCTTGCATTCTTCCAGGGGGTGAGGGAGTGTATATGTAATGTTGCTGCATGTATTTGTGTGTATGGTGTTGTGGGTGAGGGTGGGGGTTTGTGTGTTGCGTGTGTGTGTCACTCTCTTTTCCCTCCCCCCTACCCTGTGTTGTAGGTACAGTACTCACCGTGGTCGTCTACGGCCTCTTTCCTGCTCCTGATACAAGAGTAGGAAGACCAGCATGGGCAGGACCTGTAGTTCCGGCTCCATGGCGTCCTGGTTCCTCGGTGGGTGTCGAGAGGTGAGTGGTTTCCGTTCCAAGTCCTGTTTCTGCCGTGCTTTTGATAGCGTTGGTACCACCCCGAACAGCCTGTCTGTTGGTGGTTACCGCCGCAGTGTTTGTTTCTACTGCCATGGCGGTCAGAGTGTTAAAGTGGTTGTCTATGGTGGCGGTTTCCGCCATGGTCGTGATTCCATTTTTTTATCCGCCGGCCTGTTGGCGGTATTAAAGCTGCTTTAACACTGACCGCCAGGGTTGTAATGAGGGCCATAGTCACTTCAAGGGTGTACTAGTGTTGTTGACTCACTCATCAGCACCCTGCTTTTGAAGATGCAGCAAGAGTTAATTAAGTATTGGGTTCTTCTATCTTCAACTCAGCTGACTAAGGTTTATAAAATGAACTTGAACTCTGTGATTTGGAAAAATGATTGAAGTAGAATGGATGAATAAAATATAGTATGAGTGAAAGGATCTGTGTGCAGATGAAAGTGTGCATAATAATAATCATATTGGTGGGTGATGAGGAGGATGATAGGATGCATGTGTTGGTGAAGGATGGATGAAAGGGTATAAAGATAAACAATGCCCGGCCAGGTGGCTGAAAGGGGTATGGGTGTAAGGATTCCATGCCTGGATGGGTGAACAGACCCCTTGTGTGGGTTAGATCTCTTGGATGGGAGAATGGGTGAAAGGATGAATGGATGGTTATTGGCTAAATGTATGTTGGTGAAAGGTCAGTAGATAGCCATGTTTGGAATATTGGAAAATGGTGAAGGACTGGATTAGAGAATGTAAAGCTTAGCTGAAATGGTGTGCATCAAATCCAAGATAGAGAAAAAGAATAAGAGTACTAGAAGAAGACAATTGCAATGATGATGAATAGATAAATGCTTGGAATGAAGAAACAAGAGAGCTTCAGAATATTCCCTTGACTCACAGTATTTTTCCGGCAAGGCAGGTAATAATATGCAGCCCAGCATCCATAAACCACTGACTCCCTCCCTCGCTTTGACCTTTCACCAGTGCCACCCCTGATGATCTAACAGCTGCATGCTTCAGTATGGTATAATCGGCACTGCAATGTTGTCTGTGCAATGTACGTCTGCCCGTTTAAGTTAAGTTAATGTGTCAAACACTTTTCAATGCTTGACAATGCTAAAAGAAGGTGTGTTTCCCAGTTTCCTCCCAGTGCCCACTATGTCAGTCACTTCCTAGGACCCCACTCCATTAATCTTTATTAAGTTCTGTCCCATACTTCAGAATAATTTGAGAAAATCAATCATTGGTCACACAACATTTTTGAAGCTAGGTGACAAATATAATTAATTATGGCTTGCTTAATGGATTTGTGTCTGCTCTAATTTTTCCTTTTCAACATTTGTCAACCACAGTGAGTCATACTACTAACTAAACCTGAGGCACATGATGATGATGGTGAATTGATTGAGCTGTAAAGTGTGTACTCTTCCTACCCATCTTAATTAACTATACCTTATCCTGCAGTTGAGTACGTTAAAAAGATTCCTTTCCTTACTGCAAAGCAAATGTATAAATTTTTGAAAAAAGTAGTTATTACAATGTGTGGTGGAGGAGGGGTCTGAAGATCGTGAGTAAAGTGGTCTATAAGTAAGTGCCTTGATTTTCCTGAATGGGATAATCTGTGATGATGCAAATGCGCCACATACAATCTAAATCCCATTTCTTCATTCTTTTCCTTTACTGCAATGCATCACTTCTCCCACCGCCTACTTATGGCAAACAGGATATCTGCATGATTGATTATATTATGTGGCACGTTTCATCTTTAGTATTCATTGAGCTTGTAGTCCATGCACAAAGAAGAACAGGGCCATTGGAATAAAATAATTTGTTAGTACAGCTGCCCCAACTGCCAACAGTAATGAGTATGACTATGGCACCAGCTGAGCTAGCAATGCCACCATTAATTTAGCACAACAGTGAAGAGAAGAATACTTGTACTCCATAGTTCATAATATCACCTCATTCAGTTATCACCTTAAAATTGAATGGCCTGAGGTGACCACCAAATGTACTGCTACTGTGCCACCACACTACATAATTGTAAACGATCGCTTTGCTCAGAGCATTGTTTACAATTTATCTTTTTTCTTTCTTGATATAGCTATTCCTGCTGGTCCACCATCACAGCAGGAAATAGCAGCCCAGCTATGGCAGACCAAGCTGGAGGCCATTTGGGTTGAGCACCAGTGGCTGGTGGTCCTCGAGGAAGAGGAGGCGGGAGCACTTGCTCCAACCCAGCAACACCTATGCCGCAGTGCCAGGGCAGATGCCTCCCTTGACATCATACCTGCTACTTCCCCCCTCACCAAGACCGTCTTTCAGTGCTGTGTCCTGTGCAGGATGGCCCAGCTAGAGGCCCATCAGGCATGTATGGAGGAGCTCCTCAGGAGAATCCTGGCCCATCTGTAGTGCCCTCCTCTGCCCCTTTACCCTTTTATTGTGGTGGGTGGGACTTGTTGTGGGTGTAAAGAGTGGGAATGGGTTTTTGCGGGACTTTTTAAGAATTATTTTGTACAATGCCTTGGGCTATTGGACATATTATTTCAGTTTCTGGCATTCTTTGGGGAAAGGGACAATTGTTTGGGCATAGAGGGTGGGCAAGTTGTGATTTGAAGGGGTGGGTATTTATTTGGTATTATTTTTGCTAGGGACGGAGTTAAATAAATAGTTATGAACAGTTATTTATGCTTAAAATCTTTTTTGGGGTGTTTTACTTCGTACGGCTGACTTTACGCATCGTGTTTTCTAAATTTACTGATAGTGTGTTCCTTTTAACACAGCATGTTTTACAAATCTGCTGATGGTGTATACATATTTTTATGCAGTTAGATAACCTTGTCAAAATGCTCTTCTAGACTCTGCTGTGCATTCTTCAAACTTTGACCCATAGGAGTGGGGTGGAGAGAATTCCCATTGCCAATTATATATCCTGAACTAAAGGTACAAGAATGCTCCATTATTATCTTACCTGAATGGATGAAGCGAGGGCTGCATGGTTTCTCAAGGTATCATGGTGGTGTAGCAGTAGCATGTCAGTGACCTAACAGTGAAGCCGTTGGAAGTGAGGTTCCACTCCACCTAGGTGAGCTGGAAGGAAGATCATGCACACTGACTTGAGGTTGCTTCTACCACATCTTCCCCACCAAGTGTGAGATTAACAATGGTGTAAATTATGAAGTAACACCTCAATCAATCACACAGCCCAGGGAATAAGGTTAGGGATTTGATGAATGGATGGGGAAGGGATTTTGGTAAACGTATGACAAAAAGACAAACACAACACAAACACAATCTTCACCTGGGAAGTGATTATCAGCCTGTTGTGGGAGGAATAGAAGAAGAAAAACATGAATATGCATTACACAGATAACTTAACATTCAGCCATCCCCAGTGAGACCCAAGTTGTATATATCTAAAAATGTTTAGTCAGCTACATTTGCAAAATGGTACATAATCTAATAATTAATCTTGGGGTGAAGGTAACACACACAGACATTAAAAACAAAGAATATTGAAAGAAAATGATACTAGCCTATATTGACAAATTGGATGGTGCATCTGCAATCTTCTGGGATTGCCCCGGCAGTCTTCTTGGGTGGTTGCCTGAAGCGGTCCGATAAGGCAAGTATGAGTTTTATGGTGCAGGAGAAGAGAAGGCCTGTGGATTGTAAAACAATAATGATTATCATAATGATATTGTAGAATAAAGAAGTATGGAATGGGTAAGCTTCATGAGAAGTAGTGTACCAAGAAGACTTAGAGGTGGCAGATCAAGAGCAAACACCTTAGCAATCATCTTACAACAATCACAGACAGGTGTCGGCATATATAGGGATGATCTAATTAGCAGCTGTAACATTTAGCCCAGAGCACTGCATAATGTGATATTATGATCATCCATCACATGTCTGTCTCCTCCAGGTTTCTACAACAGGTCCCCACCCAACTACATAGTTTCAAGTTTGAGCCAGCCAGCAGACACACACAGCAGCATTACATTTCCCAAATCTAGTAATTGACGCACCTCTCACCACCAGTCCACAGATTGGAGTAGGCCTCTTAGGCTCCTCCTCACATCACCCCTGTTGATTTCTATGAGGTTGATGACTTCCTTCTTCTGGCAGTTGTTACGGTGTCAAATCACGCTCTGACTCCTTACATCATACTCAGTTCCAGAGTCTGATTAAAGATTAATATGTCCAATTCCAGTCCCCACCAACTGCTATTGAGATTCACAGTCTCAGTCATGACCCAATTGAAATAGAGAGACCTGCAACTGTTCAACAAGGGAAACATTGAGTATTTTTTATTTTCTGGACTAGAATTTTGTTTGCTAGCTAAATGGACTGGTCAGGTCTTCTTTGACAAATGTGAACCAGAAAGCAGAGCACCAGAAAACAAAGCAATGTGAAAATGCCGGCAAACACATTTTGTAAGTATGAAAGGGAGAACAATCACCTTCATGAAAAAAAATATCACCAATTATTATTGTTATGCTACCAACATTGTAATCAATCACAACACAAACACACGCCAGCATAATATATTTAAACAATATAAACACCCACTCTCCCTATCTGCCACTACTAGACATGATGAGTCACACTAGCCATCTCAATTCTCAACATTGAATCAAGTATCGCTGATATCAATCATTGAGGCATATATAGCATTAGTCACCTGTTCCAATCAAGCATAGTTGCATATTGTGGATCCTCTTTGATTCAGAAAATGAAACACACATTGGACAATAAGTTGTAAATCAAATATCTGGTGCATTCCATAAAGGATAGGTACAGAATGGAGGCAGACTTTGTCTCTCAAATCTTCTTGAAGTGATTTTGATGGGTTTGGGGGCTTCTTCAGTAAACACTGGTCCAACTACAATACTGCCTTACATCTACCTAAAAAAGTTGTGGTTCATTAGTCATTTAGACAGAAACAAATAATATACACTAATAGGGTTGCAACAGCTAGCTATTTTTTTTATCAAAGCTGTTCATAAAAGAAAGTAGAAAGCCCTATTGTGCCCCAGGTCTAGTCAGGGAAGTAGAGTTTGCCCTCAGACTCAGGTGGTTCACCCAGAAGTTGGTCAGCTAACACACTACCATGACCTGAGTCCGACTTATCATCACCCTCATCCTGTTGTACTTCAGATATGCTGTAATTTGGTGGTATAAAGTGCTGATCCATTTTGATCATGGGCCATCTCTCCACCTTATGGGGTGAGAGACTGGTCCTTCTCACTGTTACAACTCAATGTTGTAGATTGTATGTGCTTCAGCTTCATCTGGTTGCAGCAGCAGTCGATCACGCTCACTCGCACTCACTTACGTCAAAAAAGACGCACCAGAAATCGGTTGCGTGGCACAAACTCTCGCAAGTGGATAAAAAATCTCATTTGTGATTGCGAGAGAGCAGAAGTCTTTCATCTCACACACGTGAAAATGACAGAAAGCGTGCGCCAATGGGAGAAAATCAAGAAAAAACTCTGCTATTTTGAAGAGTGTTGAGCCTACCGGGA
Source organism: Pleurodeles waltl (assembly GCF_031143425.1). Lineage (NCBI taxonomy): Eukaryota > Metazoa > Chordata > Amphibia > Caudata > Salamandridae > Pleurodeles > Pleurodeles waltl. The sequence goes on from NC_090445.1 coordinate 913,752,729, forward strand.
TCTCTGTTTTTTGCCCAGCCATAGAAAAATTCACACATTTGTTTTTCACTAATGTGAGGCCAACCTTTCCCATAGGATAATTTTGGGTTGTCTTATTACATTGAATAAGTGCTAACATTTCATTGGGAGGTAGGAGGAATTGGGTTTTGGCTGACTGAGTTGTGAGCCCTGATCAAGCAGCAACCACAATCCTTGTCAGGGTGAGGCACAAGCCAACCCTAAACAAATGTATGCTAAATGTTCCAGTAGCTTGGCACAGAGCAGTCAGGCTTAAATTAGAGGCAATGTGTAAAGTATTTGTGCAACACTTCAAACAGTAGTTAAGTGAAGAAACACCACACCAAAAGGATCCCACACAAGGATAGATTTTTTTTTTAATTTTTAAGAGATAAAACAGGAGGAAATTGACAAAAATCTAATTAGTAGACCTGGAGATAAATAATTTTAAAGACATCAAACAAAATAGCTTGAAAAAGCACAAAGCACCAACTGTGGATATCTGATCGTGCCTGACCGACACAAATTCTCAAGTTCATGCCAACCGCAATGAAGTATCGGCCAAATATGGAGACCCAGTTAGGCCCACTGAACAAGGTATGTTAAATTCTGGTTTACACAGAGTTGCAAGGGTCAACGTTGAAGGTGCATCATGCACTCGAAGCGATGCATCAGCTCCCAGATGTGGGGCGACTGTGTTGTGAGGTCCAGCATCATCATTGAGGATCCAGTCGATGAAGGTTTGCTATGCAAAGTCTGGCATGAAGAATGTAGCAGACAGTCAGGCTGACGTGTTCTGAGGAGCTGCGAGGCTGCAATGCAGAGTCTGTCATTGTTGTTGAAGTTGCCCTCAATGAAGAATATGAGGGCCTGCACCAAGGATGCGTTGTGCAGTGTCTGTTCTGATGAAGCAATATGCTGCAATGCGATGCAGATCTTTGTGACAGAACCAATCCACATAGCAGTAGTGATGCATCAGTTCTGCTTGGGGTTTTGCCACGCATCAGGAGTGATGTGTCAGTTCTGCCGGATCCACAGGCTGCAGAGCACTGTAGGCCCACTTTCAAGGTTCCAAGACTGGGGTGGCACACTGGACAGGGTAGACTTACAGATGGCAGAGTGCTGGTCCTGAGTCAAGGTTGTTGGAGCCTTCTGTCCCTGAGTCTAAGGTCAGGAGGCTAGCCAACTAACTCTTGGAGCAACTCTGTTGTTTCTGTGTTCAACAAATGCAGGTTCAGTCCTTTTCACTAAGCAAGAGAGCAGCAGGTCAACACTGTAGAACAGCAGTTCTTCAGAGCAGCAGTCCAGCAGAATTGCATTCCTTTCAGCAACACAGCATTCCTTCTTGACAGAGTATCCACAGGTCCAGAAGTGTACTGAAGAGTTGGAGTCTGAGGTCCACTAGTTATACCCATTTGTGCCTCTGAAGTGGGTAGAAGCTTTTAGAAGCATGCCTTTGAAGTAAACAGGGGACCTCCCTTCTTTGCCTCGGCTCCAGGCTAACTACTTGGGGTTTACAGCCCTTTTTCTGGAGGAAGGACACAGCCCATTGAAGTCTAAGTGGGGTTGCACCGAGTTCGTCCCTCCCAATCTGACCATGTTGGCCCACCCAGGTCCCCCTAGATCTCTTGGTGTGTGGCAGTCTAGGTGGAATTCACAAAGCCCAGCTGTCAACTACAACCAGTCATGTGGCCCAGAGACAGGCTGCGGGCACCAGATGGCTAAGACAGGAACATGCCAACTTTCCAAAGGTGGCATTTTCAAAATTGTAATTTAAAATCCAACTTCATCATAAGTTAGAATTTTTTAATTACAATTCCAAAGGCATCAAAAATGAACTGGTTACCTACTCCTGTTTAGCATTTGCAGGCTATTAAACATGATAAGGTAACTCCAATGCATGTTAGGCCTTGCAGTATTGAACAATGAATTTAGGAGATTTTTTACTATTAGGGCATGTAAAGCCTAAAACTACATGTCCAACTTCTCAAATACACAGTACCCTGCCCTCTGGGCTGTCAAGGGCCTACCCTAGGAATGACATATGTATTAAAAAGGATGATTTCGGCCTGGCAGAAGGTTAATTTTGCCAGGTCGAAATGACAGTTCAAATCTGCACACACAGACTGAAATTGTAGGTCTGAGACATGCGTAAAGTGCTATTTAAGTGAGTGGCACAATCAGTGCTGCACGCCCACTAGTAGCATTTAATTTACAGGTCCTGGGCACTGGTAGTACTACCGTATGAATGGACATACAAGTAAATTAAATATGCCAACAGAGTATAAGCCAATCTTACCGTGTTGTAAGGAGGAGCACAGATACTTTAGCACTGGTTAGCAGTGGTCAAATGCATGTAGTCCTAAAGCCAGCAAAAATGAAGTCAGCAAAAACAGGGGGACTGAAGGCAAAACATTAGAGGGAAATACTACACTAATGATGTCACGGTTAATAGGAGCAAGTAAGACATGCATATTTGGTGTCTGAGATATTGTAATTTAAAATCCTCTTTAATGGTAGGGTGGGAATTTAAGTCACAATTTAAACATATCTATGTTTATAAAGTTTCAGTTTTCCTGCCCTATTCAGTACCTGCAGCATGTTCCTGGGTCACGTAACTGGGTGCAGTTAGCAGCTGGGATTTGCATAGTCCCCCCACACAGCCAAACAACAGAGATATTAGGTGTGCCTGGATGGGCCATCACTGACAGGAAGGGGGGTGGAGCTAGGCACATCCCCACTTAGAAGTCAATTGACTGTGCCGTGCCTTCACAAAAGGACTTCACATTAGCCCAGTGTGCCTACAACCAGACTGGGAAGGGAGGCAAGAAATTCCAACCACTTCAAATGGAATCTCTAGAAGCTTCTGTTACTTCAAATAGGCACCGGGGATACAAATAGGACCGTCAGACCCACACTTCACTTCACTTTCTCGACCTGCAGAAGGACTCTTAGGGGACTACCTGCTGCTGTGGCCTGCTGTATACTTCAAAGATAGCTTTTCTGCACCTGGAATTACTTCACAGTTGCCTGCAGCCTACCTTGAGCCCTCAGAGGCCTACCCTGCTGCTTGAGCCCTGTTCCACTGCTTGAACAAACTCAGGACTACCAGAGTGAATCAAAGGGCTAGTTGGCTGACCTCCTGATCAGACCCTCAGGGGTAGAAAAGGCTCCAACCATCTCAAACCCTTACCTGGACCCAGCCTGAGTGAGTTGTGACTGACCCTCTATGTAGTGCCTTTCCAGACCTGGACAATTGGAAGTGGTGCTGGAGGTGCCCAGGTAACCAAAATCCAAAAGCTGTTACAAAGTGTTGTGAGAACAGAGAAGAGACTGTGAACTATTTGTTGATCCACACAAGGTGGATTGCCAATTGGTCTGACTTCACAGCAGCTCCTGCTACATTCTTCTCCACAGCAGCAAATGTGTCTCCTGTCGAGAAGGGTATTCTGCTTTGTGGAGCCTTCGTTGGCTACAGCCTGCAGCTTTGTCCTGCTGGATATTGTCCACTTCCAAAATAAGACTACAACAGAAAGTAGAAATCTTCACTGTGAATTCATCCAGTGGCTCTCCAACAACGGTCTCCTCCTCAGACACCGCCTGAAGCCTTGCACCACTGAACTTAACCTTCTCATTCATTTTTCCACAAAATGTCTTCCAAGTTCAAAAGTAAGCACAGATCAAGCCGAATCCACTCCTTGTATCCGACCTGTGATCCATTCCAGTCAGTCTTAACCTTTGAGTTTGCCCCACTTTTGCGAGTCTATATATCCAGGGTTGATGCTTAACCTTTTATGCGCTAGTTTACATAAAAAATTAATGACTCTAGTTCTGTTGACTGGATGATTGTCATTTTGGTGCCAACTTATGTATTAAAATGTACTCTATTTGCCTAAATTGGTGTGGAATTCGCTTGTGTTGTGTTTTCATTTTGTTACTGCTTTTCTGCTGCTTAAATACTTTTCACATTGCCTATAAGTAATGCCAGATGTCTTTTTGCCAAGCTACCAGGGGGTTAAGCGCCGGTAATTTAGTAACTTTAGTGGTTCACCCTAATGGGGATTGTGGCTGTTGCTTGAGCAGGGTTCTCAACTCACTCAACTAACAACCCAATATCTGACAATAACATAATCACTTCAAATACATTTTTCACTTCCATGCCAACGTAAGAATCTTTTGGGAAATATATGATGATGACAAATGCCATTTCCTATGTTATATGTGTTGTCATAGATGGAGTCATTGAAGATGCCACTTGTGATCACTGTTGTCATTTGTCAAAACTGGAGCATTTCAGTGGTCATTAATAGATAGATAGATAGATAGATAGATAGATAGATAGATAGATAGATAGATAGATAGATAGATAGATAGATAGATAGATAGATAGATAGATAGATAGATAGATAGATAGACTTTGCATGTAGCGCATACATGGCTCAAAGGCTTTAGAACGCTTTATATGAGAGGCCATAAATATCGAATAAATGGTGTCAATCACAGCAGTACCAATGACAATAGTACATAAAAATAAGACATTGGAATAAAAGGAGAAAATAGGTTGGGATACGTGCATAATAACAGGCAGCACTTACTGCACTGCATTAAAAAAAGATATCAACATTGTGCTCAGGTTTGGACATCTAATATAGGAACAGAACCAATGGTGGAGAAATGATGGGAAGATAAAGGTATTTGCAACAAAGCCAGTGAGAGGGAAGTGTTGGGATGTCAAGACTAATTAGATAAGGAGGCCAAAGGCGAATTCTGCCACTGTGTATGGGTGAGGGTTGTGAGCTAATAAGGGCAGTGGATGAAGAACTAGAGAAGAACATGGTGACTTTATGTCAGAGTTAGAAAAGGAAGACAACCCTCACAGAGGTATACATTTTCCAGGGGCTTAATGTGAAGTGTCTGTCTAAGACAAGAGGTTTGAGTGCTTGGTTGGTTCTTAGATATGTGTTTGGTTTTTAAACATGGATGAAGGGCAGTTAAGACTGTAATAATAGTGTTTCTCAACTTGGTAACTTATGGAGCTCACCTAACAAGTACAGCTTTCTATATATAAGCCAATTGGTAGCAGTGTGTAAAGCCATTTATATGATGAATCTATATTAAATAGTGCTGTGGCTTATATAGTGAACCTGAGATAAAACGTGTGCTAGAGCATGTTACCCTGTCCTCTGGTGAACAAAGTGTGGCTTACAAAGAATGGTCAGGAGACAGTTGGTATGGTCAGTCTTTTAAAGTAAAAGGGGTTGGACAAGAATGTTGAGGCTTTTTTTCTGGTACAAATTGGCATATCCCCGGAAAAGTCACAGTTAAAAGCATGCTCACTTGGCCATTGCTTTGATTTCTATTGGCATACTAAGTGCTCAATTTAGAGTATGGGAGACAGGGAATTCCTTTGCAAATGGGTAGCTCAACCCTTATGGGCTCCATCAACTGAATGCTCCCTCTAATGGCCCTATGGGATAGGGGCCTTCAGAGGAAGGCTATTAAACTGCCTGCCCAATTTACAGTGGATGGTGTAATGTTCTTTTTTTCATGACTGTCACTGCCAGGAAAACTCTGGTGGTGAGCTACAAGATAACAAAAATACCACCACCACCCCTCCCCCCCCCCACACACACACACACACATACACACACTCTCTGTGAGGAAGCTCCCAGGGTGTGGGTGTCATTAGTTGTTGTTTTTCTGAATCAAATTGCCAGTTTGGGAATTTGTTTCTGAAAAAGAAAACATTTAAAAAGTTTGGAAGTTTGATGGACCGACATAAATACCAACGTCAGCAGGCCACCGAACCTTTTGTACACTAAAAGACAGCACCTTGACAGTGATTCATTTCAATGTACAAAGATGTCTGTTGGGTCAGTGGTTATCTCTAAATTTGGTAGACATTTGTTGTCCCAAACGTTACAGAAGGCCAAAGTCATTTATTATGCATGATACCCAGCATTTGCTACTTTCAATGAGGGCTTGTTTGCAGTCAATGATATTGTGTCATCACTCAATTCAAGATTGAACTGATAAAGACAACTATGGGAGATGAGCTAAGAGAAAACTGAGGGGCATATTTATACTCTGCACCGAATTAGCGTAATTTTTTTTACTCTAATTAGGTGCAAAACTAACTCCATATTAATACTTTGGTGCTACACCCGTCTAGTGCCGAATTCATGGAGTTAAAGTCATTTTTTGGATGTGGAAACCTACCTTACCTTAATGAGATGTAAGGTAGGCGTTCCCATGCAAAAAATGACTCTATGGCCT